>NC_061859.1:24822564-24826493 GCF_019202785.1 Penaeus chinensis
GCATGCTATTAACGATGCAATTTATGAGATTACTTGTTCCTCATTCAGTGTTTATATGCAAAAACACAAAAAATACTTCTTTGTTCTTTCAAAAAAAAAAAGAATAATATATATATATATATAAAATATATATATATAATATATAATATATATATATACACAAAATAATGTTTAAAAAAAGAATATAATATATATATATTATATATATAATATTATATACATAAATAACACACATTTTTTCCCCTCTCCCTCCTCGCCGGCTCTCTTTTTCCCCCTTCCCCCTATCTCTTTCCCCTCTCTCTCTCGCTTCCTCTTTCCAAAACCCCCCTCCAGACTCCTTTTCATTTTCCCCGGGTTCTCCAATACCCTTTACCCCAATTCCCCATCGCAAAGCCCTCACCCCTTTCTCCTTTTGTTCCGGGGCCTCCCTCTCTCCTCCTCTCTTCTCCTCTCCCCCTTCATCCGCCTTTCTCTTTCCTCCCCTCCCTCCCTCCTCTCATCTCCTTTCCCCAATCTTCCCCCTCTCCTTTCCTCCTCTCCCAACCCCTCTCTCCATCCTCTCCCTCTTCGTCTCTCCGCCTTCCCTCTCTCTCTCTCCCCCTCTCCCCTCCTCTCTTTTCCTTTCTTATATATAATAATATATAATATTTTAAACACGCACTTTTTATACAACAACCCCAAAATTTTAAAATAGGGAATATAATTTAAAAATAAAATATAAATAACATACATATACATATATATTTAAATAATAATATATATATATAAAATAATATATATAAACACATACAACATACATACATATATATATAAATATATATATTATAATATATATATATATATATATATATTAAAATAAAATAAAATAGTTAAATACACATAAACATATATATACACACAAACATAATATATACATATACATATAATATATAATTAAAAATATATAATGTTTTATATATATATTAATTTAAAATAATATATATATAATAATATATTTTTATATATTATATAATATAAATAAATATCTATCTACGGCCAATGTTATTTTAACCAATTTTTAAAATGCCCGAACAAAGTCTATCGTTATCTATTTGTTTCCTTAAAAAACGGAAACAACCGACCAGTGGGTTGCAACGGACAGCACTCGTAAAGTAGTCTGCATATAACACGCACCTCATTAAATTTAGCAGACACAGGCCCTCAGCACACATACACCCCATGACTCATTTCCAAAAGACATTTCAAAGTTTCATACACAGACTCACACACACACACACCACAAAAAACACACACCACACACACACACATCACACACACACACACCCAAACCCCAACACAACACAACAAACAAACACACAGGATTAAAGCGAAAACTAGCGAATCAAACAGAAAATGGTACTAAAAAAAAGTAGTATTCATAGTCATGATTACTACCGTCAATAAAGCAAATATAAAAGTGCAATTCCCATATATCACTAAATCCTAGCTAGAGCCTTTAACGGCCCCGCCCAGCTGCACACCTCGCTCCCCTTCGTCAGAGTCGCTCTCCCGGCGGTTGTCCTCGTCGATCCAGCCGGGTTCGGCGGCCTCGCCCCCCACGGGGGCCGGGTTAGGGACGCCGGAACCCAAACGGTCCAGCGACTTCTCTTCTCCACCCCGGCGTCGCTTCCGGAACCGCCCCCGGAGGTGCTCCGAAAGGGGGAAGCGCGCTGTAATAGCATTTCCGGGGGGCCCCCGCGTTTTCGCGACCGAGGGTGAAAAGGCAGGGTGCCAGAGCGGTGAGAGGCTCTGGGGGAACGCGGCTTTATCTCTAAGGGAGGGAAGTGGACGCAGTTTATGCCAGTTGGCGTGCAGGTATATCGTGAATTACTTACTCATTTTTTGTAGAACTTTGTAAGGTGTACATATATAATTATTATATATATATATAAAAATATTATATATATAAAATAAACACACGCGTACAAAAAACAACATCACCAAAAAAACCACCCAAACACAAAAAACACACCACCACACACACACAACACACACACACACAACCACACACACACACACACACACCACAACACACACACAACACACAAAACCACACACACACACACACACACACCAACAAACAACACAACACAAAACAATATAAATAATTTTAAATATATAAAAAAAATAATAAAAAATATATTTATTAATATATATAAAATATAAAATAATATAAAACAACCACACATCCTACACACACACTCACCACACACAAAACAACACACAAAACACACAACACACACACACAACACACAACAAACAAAACACCCCAACAAAAACACAACACAAAACACCACACACACACAACACACACACACACACACATATATATATATAAATATATAAAAATTATTTTTATTTTATTATTTTACAATCAAATTTTTTTATTTTCGGTATCTGTCTATGTATTATGTATCTATCTAAAATATTTTTATGTGCGTCGTTCGTTTTCTTTTCATATACTTTCTTTTTTCCCCTCTACTCTCCTTTTAATTGGCCATACCATGCAAAGTCATGCACTTCTATCATGCAAAACCCATGTACACAATTTACCCCCAAATTTAAAAAAACCGGGGAAAGCTGGAAATCTTCGACCATCCGTATACCAAAAAAACTGTTAAAAATGAAGCCTATGAATAGCATTTTTGTAAGTAGAAAAACAACAACATTTTTTTTTTCCCACATTGCTGAATTTAGGGTTTAAAAAAGCCACTACAGGGCATATGGAGGTCTGTTTTAAAGAGAATGAAATTGTAATGACAGTGACGAAAGCAGGTAAACAATTTTTGTAACAAAATTTCCTACAGTAATCAAAATTTGAGCTAACATTTTCAAAAGGGAAAATTTCCCAAAAAATGCAGATTGTTTAAAAACTTTTATATACAAAGGGTATGGTGAGGGTGGAATCTTTGTTAAAGGTGGTAACATACTTTTAAAAATTGTTATGGCCTGGCTTTATATATGTTTTGATTAAAATATTATCATTACTTTTTTGTTGGAATCAAAAACAAAGGGTTTTTAAAATTAAAAGAAAAATCGGGAAAGGTAAATAAAAATTCAATACAAATATATAAGGGGAGAAACGTTACAAAACAAAAAAGCAACTGGAAATTTTTAAAAGAATGATAAAGATACAAAATTTATAATGATATGATGGTAATACAATATAATAATAATATTAATAAAATAATAATAATAATAAAAAAATAAGAAAAAAATTAAAAATAAAATAAATAATAATAATAAGTAATTAAAAAAATTTAAAAATTAATAATAAAAAAAAAATAATAATTAAAAAATACAAAAGAATTTAATAATAATAATAATAAAAAAATAATAATAAAATAAAATAAAATAAAAAAATAACCACAAGGATAACAATAGTAATAACAATGATAATGATGATACCAAAGATAGTTTATTCCCCATTCAAACTCAAGACACAATTCTTGAAAACTTTCCGTATTTCTAAGCGCCACCTTTGTGCCCTAGAAACAACGGACCAAGTAGAGCGAATGAGAGCGACGCGTCTCCCATATGGCCACCAAAAATGTTATTGTGTTTTTCCATGTCCTGGGAAAGTTAGTGACCTTTTTTCCCGTTGGGGACGTAATTACGAAATTTGGGAAAAAAAGAAAATTGTGTGGCCCTGTCGGCGGGGTCCTTCTGTGGCTGTGATTAGGGTCGCTGCAAAATCAACAGGGTGACTTTTAAACAAAACAATCATGTTTTTCGACCCTTGGGATTTTTTTTAGTTTGTGCACACCCGCAAACCCAAACATACACACTTACATCTTCAGGGGGAAAGTGTGTTGGGGTGTGTGTCACAATATAACATCATCATAAATACATAATAATATAAATATATATATATGTTTTTGTGTGTGTGT
>NC_061859.1:24846593-24849093 GCF_019202785.1 Penaeus chinensis
TGTTAATAATGATAATGATAATTATTTTGATAAGAGAATTGGTAACGATAACAGCAACAGCAGTTATAATGACTACAACAACAATACTAATGATAACAATAATAAAAATAGTAATAATAATCATACTCTCACTTCTACTAGTATTGTTAATGATAATTAAAGTAGTAATAATAATAATGATAATTAAAATAATAACAATATTAATAACAATTATGACAATAAGAAGAATAAGAACAAGAATAGGAGTAAGAATTTTTATAATAATAATAATGATCATGAAGATGATGCTAATAATGATAATAATAATGATAACAACAACAGCATCAACAACAGCAACAACAACAACAACAATAATAATAATAATAAGGATAATAATAATAATAATAATAATAATAATAATAATAATAATAATATAGATTACAACAATAATAAAGCGTCATAAATAATAACAATAATAACAATTGCAATAACAGTGATACTAATGCCAACAGCAATGATCATACAGTGATCATGATGATTACAAACAATACCAACTTTGGTATCATTAATAATGTTAATAATAATCTTAATCATTACATCCATAACTCCTCTTCGACAATATATTCTCTTTAAAAAGTCCTGATTATATGTAATTTCTGGTATTGTAAAATAAAAAGATTTTAAGAAACATCAGCTCTGTTAGGCAAATGCTATGAATGCGACGCTATTTGAATAATGGAAGTAAATAAGTTAATGGATGCTCGTTACGTCCTAAATGATACAAAGGAAATATATTAATAAATTATCTCGTCAATAGATATTTTTTGGCGCATTAATGTAAGACGCCCTGGGTTCTTTTCCTCGAGGGGATTCAGAGGAAAAGGGAAAATGTGTATATTTATTTTCTTCTTTTCCGTTTTTTGTTTTTTTTAATATTCTATCAAGTACACTTGTGCATACGGATGTATTATACATCGACAGCATTAAATAAGAGCCTGGATCCATGCTAGTTGATTTAGACACTTGTTGATACACTTGTTGTTACAACTATAGTTACTCATCATCAGACAACGCGATCAAACAGTAGGGAAAAACGAAAAAAATACTAATAATACTTTTCATTTTCCCAACCTTTTCGTCGTCACTATCTCAGCTTTCATTTCTTTGAACACAAAACACGTAATATATAATAAATACATGTATGGAAAAAAAAATTCCAAGGTTTCTTAAAATAATCGCAAGATTTTCTGATTTGAAATATTTGGTGTAGATACCTTCGTAGTCTGCAATTCATAGATTAAAATGACGTCCGTGTTATGAGTTGTTTACTGTTTATGTTCTGTTTAGGTGCCCAGGATTTGTTGTATTTGTTGAGCTATGATTCGTGTTTTGTAGTTTAAAGAGTTTGCACGAAAACGGGCAAATACAGAGATGAGCTCAGACATGTATTACCATAAATCTAGGAAAAGCTTCTTAATTCTTTGAAAAAATAAAGTTCTTGCAACTCCTCATGCACTGTAAAATGACCGAATACATGAATAAATAAAACGTTTATATATTGCAAGGAACTTTAACAAACTTCAAGAATTCTGAAAACTATGACAAGAAGAATCAAGGGAAAAATCAGTCCGGAGATAGAAGTGGAAATTTACAGCGCACCGTCATCCATTCTCAGGCAGGAAACGGCAGTGGCCTTAGACTCGGGAGCGCCTCAATAAAATAAATGGACAGAGAGATAAAGTTAATAATCCCCAGTGTCTGTCCGGAAACTTTACGGCTGAACGCTCGCGATCTAAGCCCAGGATTGTAAACTTTAATCTCTTTGGAAGCTGGATTCGTAAAGTTATGAGGATCGTCAGGCGTCGAGAACAAAACAGGCAAGGGTGGATTCCTAATGGACGCTTTTGATTAAACGGATTGCGACTTTAGTGCTAATGGTGATAACGATAAGGATAATATCAATGTAAGGTAACGAGTACGATAATAATATCAATAATAGTGAATCAGATAGATAGATAGACACACATATACAGATACGTATACATATGCATACACATACATACACACACAAACAAATACCAAACACACATACACACACACGCACACACACACACACACACACACAGACACACACACACACACACACACACACATACACACACACACACACACATACACACACACATATATTGTGTGTGTGTTTGTGTGTGTGTGTGTGTGTGCATGATTACTCAACAGCTGTCAGGCAACTGGGTGCTTCTAAACTTCTACACTGAATATTGCATGAAATTTCCCTCTCATTTTTCATGTTAAGTAATCAGAACAGTCCCTTACAGATGACTACTCGCCATGAAATTAATAGCAAAGTTTTAGTATATCACATATCATCATCTAGATTGGCCTGATTGCAAAAGGCTATTATCCAATTTGAGGGTTGTTATTTTGAGAAAAATAATTGGTAGTTTCATTCAGGTGTAAATATATTGCATGGTTAGTTCAGAAAACCCGCTTACATATACAA
>NC_061859.1:24871593-24876593 GCF_019202785.1 Penaeus chinensis
ATATAATAACAATATATATACACGCACACGCACACACATACGCGTCTCAGAGAATCCTATTACATCTCTACTATATTTTTTTCCTTTTTAAGCATTTAGTTATAATGGCATCTTGTAAATATTGTTGCTATTATTAATACTATTTTTCTTCTTCGACGCAAGTTCCCTGCAGTGAAGTAGTTAGACCGTCAATTTACGCTCATTTTTTATTTGCACGTCTGTCCAAGGGTGGAAGCTAAGAAGGAAAGTAAGAGGGGAAGGGGGAGGAAGGGGGAGAGGGAATTAACAGTTTAACAGTTTCTTTGCCTAAAAGAGAAAGAGGAAATCGCATGGTGCACTAATATCATAGCTAGAATTCCTTGAGCATAAGCTTTTTAGTGAGATCACACAAATACATTTAACAAATGAAAAAGAAACAAAAAGGATTAAATAATACATTTGTGTCAAAGTGACGGGCGGATTTATGAAGGCATATAATTGTGGTGGTTTATATAGAAGGAAACTATGAATATAATTAGATTATCTTTGTGTGAAACATATTACTATTCTGCTTCAAAAATGTATGTTGATTTGGGCAAATTTGAATGAATTAAGGTAAACGAGTTACATATATTGACAACGGTGTATATAATGATTTGCTGTGAGTAGGATGTGCGATACAACGGGAATCTCAGTTGTGAATTTTGTCTTGTGTTGTGGGTGCGTGCCCTCAAGGAGAATTTACTGTTTAAGCATCCGTGTAAGTTAAGGCATTTAAATACGAATACAGCAACAAAATATTCATATGTTTCGTTAAATCTAACCATGTTTCATTAATAAAACACTGAACGCATTGTTCTTGCGACGTATAAAGTAGAAAAAAGTTCTTCAAATTTTCTTTTGTGCCACCGATTGCCGATGGGTCCGTGGTCCCCTAAAAGATTATGTTGCGTGACAGTATCGGATACACAAAAGAGAAAAGGGAAGTGGGGAAGAGGAAACAAAGGGGAAACAGGTCGGGCCTAAAGAGGAAAAGGGGATAGGCAATAGGAAAGAGCAGGGAGAGGATGAGGAGGCACGGAGAAAAAACATGGAGATGAGAAAGGAAAGGAAGAGGATGAGGGAGCAAAGGGGAAAAGGAAGTTTACGGAGGAAGAGGAGGGAAGTAGGAGGAGGTACATGAAGTGCTTAAAGTGGGAGGGAGGACTGGGTTATCATTATCACTATTACTATTGTTATTACTATTATCATTAATACTGTTACCATCATTACTACTATCCTTATTATTATTATTGTTGTATTGTTGATATTATTATTATTATTATTGTTATTATTATTATTATTAATATTATCCCTATTATTATTATTATTATCATTATTATTATTATTATTATTATTATTATCATTATTACTATTGTCATTATTTTAACCATTATGATTTCCATTACTATTATTGTTAATATTATCATAATTACTGTTATCATCTTTATCATTGTTATAATTATGATCATTATGATTGCTATTGTTATTATTATTATTATCATTATTGTCATCCTCCTCCTCCTCATCATCATGATTATTATTATTATCATAATTACTGTTATTATCATTATCATTATTATTATTATCACTGTTATTATTGACATTATTATTAGTAGTAGTAGTATTGTTGTTGTTGTTATTGTTATTATTATCATTATTATTATTATTATTATTATTATTATTATTATTATTATTATTATTATTATTATTATCGCTACCATCATCATCATCATCATTATTATGTTAACATTAATATTATTACTATTATGATGATGATGATGGTGGTGGTAATGATTATTTTCACTGTCGTTATTATCATTACTATTTTTTTTTATTATCACTAGTTTCATTATTGTTTATGTCATTATGATTATCAGTATTAGCCTTATAATTATCATCATTATAATCATTACCATCAGCAGCATCACTCTTACCATTATCACTGTTTTTATTGTTATTGCCATCATAATCATCATTCCTATGACATTCCTAGCTTCTATTTCCATTGCCATCATTATCCTCCTCCCCATCAGCCTCATTACCATCATTAGTTCCAATAACAGCCTCGGGCCCTCGAAGGGACGCCGCCCTCAGCCTCTGCCGTCGCGCGTGCCGGGAAGACAAGCACGATCCTCGCCCATTACGTTCCCAACACGACTGAAATGAGGCCTTCGTGCCAACGTTGGTCGCTCCATCTGCCACGACTCGCATTTTCCAGGTGATGGAAGGTAATTGCTGCCAACAACATGCACAAGCCACATTCGCACCTGTCAAGCCTCGGCCCCAAGTGACATGGACGTGATATGGCACAACAGTGAGGGAAATTTATTCTGGTTTTACGTATTTTGCGGGATGTGAGTGTGAAGGCGATTTTATTGTTGGCACTTCAGGTTCTGATTTTATGAAGATATAAATGGTTATGTCTGAATTGAGGGTTTAACTCGAGCCATAATCGATAGCAATGACGCACTGATTAAACACTGAATGAATTCCAAGACTTTTTTTCGTCAGAGTGGAAGAAGAAAAAGGTACAACAACAACAGCAGCAGCAACAACAACAAGACCAACAAAATTATCTGAAGAAAAAGGAGTAAAACAAAACATTTTTCCTCGCGATATGACACAATATCAGCTCTCGGGTCTTTTCTTCCCCGGGCCCACTTAGCCAGCGAAAAAGCAGCAGATATGAAGTGAATTAGCGGCGTCGATACTCCACACAAGAACGGTTGGACAGAAGCACGCGAGAGTTGGCTGTGTCTTGTCTTCCTCTGAAGGTCTGGTAATACAGCGCCTTTAACAGTCTGGGGCTCCCTGTCACCTCGTGTTACCGCCTGTGCCGCTGCTCACATCTACTTCTTTTAGTCGTTGTTCTGTGCTGTTGCAGATTAGGTTACGTGAGTTAGATTAGTTCCTCAGAGTTTGTGATCAAGGGAAGACGGCTGGGCGTGTCTCCCGGGGCTATGTACTTCATATTGAAATAGTCAAAAGATTATTCTGTCACCAAAGTTTGGCCAAAGCAAGTTTCATCATCCGAACTTTCATAACAGGGCATAATCAGGTAGACAGTTTGTCTATTTATCTATCTGAGTTTATAGATATACTAATTTATTTGCCTGTTTGTCTGTCTAGTCATTTATCTGTTTATGTCTACTTACTTTGTTGTGTGCATTTAGAACTACATTTTTTTTGTCTTATTATCAGACTATTGACAGCATTTCTCTGCTATCACCTATCTAACCATCTAGTTATCTATCACATTGTCTAGTTTGCTATCAGTTTGTGTACTTAGCTGTCTATATATTTGTCTGGCTGTCGTATAATTGCATTCATGCTTATACATAATAATACATTTTATCATGAAATAAAAGCTAATAGATGATTACTATGGGCACCTGTCGTTATCATGAAACGGACTGTCAATAAGTAAATACCCATTAATAACGTTGACACCGCCACCATCGCAATGGCCATGGGCAGAGCGAGCGAGAAAGTAATAAACATCAGTCGCCCGACACTTCACTTATTGCACTAAGCCTTCACGGTTGCAATATCTTCCAATTTGATCACTGCTGTCCGGGCAAAAGCGACTTTCGTGGTAATGCTTGCTTTCGGACCGATGCTCGGTATGACTCTATATTTAGAACTTCGGCCGAACCGGAGAGGATAGAGTAAACTGGCTTTGAAGTAATGGCAAGCTCTTGCTCCCCAATAACATCATAGGTGATTTGACTTTAAGTTCCATTAGGATATTGTTCTGTCCATTCAATATTCTTCATATTGGGAACTGTAATCATTCCTGTGCTTGGTTCAAATATTAGTGATAGTCATTTGAATAGTAACACAGCTCTTATGCTCATATTAATAAGCATATACATCATAATGTGACCGTTGCAGGCAGTACTGTGCTTGACCTTTGCACTTTGTTACTCTGGTAGGTTCAAGTTTTCCTCTGTGGAGCGCCACACGCCTTGAGCACGTCTTGGAAACGGCACTTTAAGGCAAGACTCGTCGCGCAGCATTAATCAATCTCGGAGTAGATTTGGCTTTACAGATTCGAGCGAGAATCGGGACTAAACTCGAAGTTGTTCTTAATGTCGATGACGATAAGCATTACCATAATCCTCCTTTATATGCGCGCCGCCATCCCTGTCACAATCATCATAATTCCTAATCATCTGAGATCGATATGCAGAATCGGAAACGCATTAGACTCTCAAGCTGAGACCCAAGATATAGTAAGTGAAAGCGCAGCTCTTTTGTCGCCCAGCCACTCGCCACATCTCGGCGCATTTTATCCCGAAAATGCTTCCTCTTAAATTATGCACACAATTCAACCCGACATCTCCGCGGACCATTAAAACCCAAAGAGGCCCAGCAAATCCTCCTCCGAGGTTCCAGAAGCGTTTAACTCAAAGGTTCCTTTCTCCAGAACATCGCAGAAGACGAGACGGAGAAGGTGAGGAGCCCGCGGTGCAAACCGGGAATTAGAGGCAGACTTCAGCCGGGCGAGAAAATGAGACACTCCTGGGACGCTGAGATGACGCCCCGAGATGTATGGAGGCTGGAGGGACGCATGGGAAATCTTTTATTCTCGGGGCTGCTCTTATCTACATACGTGGGTGCGTTAACCGTTTCTTTGTTTTAGGCTTTGATCTCTAACACACTGTCGGTGGAATAATTATGAAATTCCATATTTATATCTACTGACCTTAACCTCTGAAGAGTTATAGCTCTACGTTTTTAGGCTGTAAAAACTTTTTGAAATTCCACAATTGAATTTGCTTAACGACGTAATGTTTAATATCTAAATTCTAGCCTGAGATGAAAATATAACTATATTTTCACGTATTATTTTTTGAACCAGATAAATGTGAGTTGTACTAAAAATAGTAACATTCGATGTTATGCTAATAATTAAACAGAAATGATGATAATTTGGATGAATATGGTGATACTGATGTTAATGGTTATGGTAGAGT
>NC_061859.1:24879093-24884093 GCF_019202785.1 Penaeus chinensis
TCTTTTTCAAAATATTTACTATAAAGAACCTATTTCAAACAAGTAATTCATTGATGATAAGCTTTTATGAAGAAGAAAAATTAAGTAGATTCAGCCGAAAACAGACCGCCATCCATATATATATATATATATATATATATATATATATATATATACATATATATATATATATATGTATATATATATAAATCTAATCAAAATACAGGAAATAAGATAGAGAAACGTTTAAGTCGATTTTTACCCAACCGAATGAAATTGCGGAAAAAATTATTTAACGTCTTCAAACTCAATTAATTTCCTGAAAATAACCTCTCCCGTTTTACCTTTCCATTTTTCGGGGGTGTTACACATTAGCAAGATTAGTTTCCTCACTAATCATGCGCTGCATAACTCCTGCTTTCAGTATTACCGTCCAGTGGCCATCAGTCCGGGCTTTGGAGTCAGTTTCGCACATGCAAACACACCAATTAGCATGTATCAGGATTAATTACCTTCAGTCCTAATAAACCTGCCTAAAGGGGACTGGTGACTGGTTGTTGTCCTGCGAAACGTAGCCTGATGGATCTCAAGCTGTTTTTTCTGTTAAGGATCTTTATGAAGACACTATTTCTTATCAGAAATAGAGTCTTATTTGTCTGTCTGTTTATCTCTTTTGTCTCTCTCTCTGCCCCCCCCCCTCTCTCTCTCTCTCTCTGCCCCCCCCCCCTCTCTCTCTGCCCCCCCCCTCTCTCTCTCTCTCTCTCTCTCTCTCTCTCTCTCTCTCTCTCTCTCTCTCTCTCTCTCTCTCTCTCTCTCTCTCTCTCTCCTCTCTCTCTCTCTCCCTCTCTCCCTCTCTTCCTCCTTCCCTCCGCACCTCCTCCTCTGTCTCTCTCTCTCTCTTTTTCCTCATCCCCTCCCCCCAACCCTCTCTCTCTAGAGGCACTCGATATATTTGACACTGATAACATTATTTTCTCTTTCGAATTCTACTCCCATTTGCCCTCTTCCCTTAGACACTCAAACGGCACAGCTACGCGAATATTTAACCATTTTTCTCTTTCAAATTGCACGGCGAAAGCGAGTATATTTGCATACTATCGATCTCTCTCCCCGAAAGCGCTAATTCTACTTTTTCGTCGCTGGTGTCAGTTCTCTCCACTCTGTTTATCCATTCCGAGTTCGCCTCTTTCCGTTGCCTCATTCCACTTCCTTTCCTTTGAATGCTTCTCGCCCAGTGATATTACAGAGCTCGTGATCCCTTTCCTGTTATATTATATTGCCTGGTAAGCCTAATCCCAGGGTAATTAAGGTCTTGATTTTCGCTAAAGGTTTCGTTTACCTTCATCGACTTCTTTTCCGCCGCCGTTTATTTATGTATTTATGCATTCATTCCTTTATTCGTTTTGTTCTATTTTATTCTTATCGTTTCTTTTTACTTAGCAGTTCCCTTGTCCTTTCCTTCTCCGTGGTGTCTCGTTCCTTGCAAGTCTCCACAATGTTCGCCTGTCAAAGAGCCGCCTTTTCAAAGGGATTATGAATTACCTCGCTAATTGCCCTTCCCCTCGATATTTGAGTCGCGTCCTGGCAGCCCATCCGCCCGTGTTTTGTTCCCCTAACATGTTCCAACGCCCACTCTTCCTCCCTTGTTTTCTGTCGCGTGTTCCAGCTCTCATTAAATCGCCTTTTGTCCTTTCTTGCGCGTTGACAGCACCATCTGACTCTCCTTTCCTGATCTGTCATACGCATTAGCCTCTTGTTCTGTCTCCTTGCATATCACATTTTAGTACACGTGTTCAAACCGCTAACAATTTCCATGGACAAAGGCACCCTTGATTCATCAGAAGCCAGCTGCGTCACTCTTAAGTCTCAAAACTCCCTTTGTCAACTTTCGCCAAAGCCACCATCGTCTCGAGCATCCGGGTATTCCACGTGCTCCGAATTCTTCCTCTCACGGCAAGTTGCTCGACATACGTCACATGACCTTTTTTGCCGTTGATTCCTGTTCCTGACATTGTGATATATATTACTATTACGTAACCTTTTGATGGCATCTAAAATGTTCCGAGTTTCGATCATTTCCAGATAATGTTTTTCCCTGTCCTGGAGGAAAGTATATTATTAGGATTTCATGTAAGGCTGAGGATGGAACGCGGCCCTACGCCCTTCGCGCTCTCCTTCCCTGACTCTTCTTCGCTCTGCCATTCAAAGGAGTCGCGCTGTGCCCTGCGAGACTCGAAGCTCTGACCTCTTTTCTCTTCTCCCAATTGAGGTCACGCGAAGTGCCGAGGAGGCGCTGCTTCCGATGGCACGCCGGTCCGCGGGCGCTGCGCCAGTGCCTTTGCGAAGTCTTGGAAGGGCGACTTTGTCCGCGGACGCTGGATTTAGCTCGCTTTCTTTTATTTTCCTCTTTTTCTTCCTTAATCTCTGTTTCTCCCATCGCCCCTTGTATTTTTTTTTTCCGTGCCATCGTCTTCTTTTCTTTTCTTTTTCTTTCTTTTTGGCTTCTCCCTCTACCTCCTCTTTCTCCGTTTCAATCCCCCATCCTTCTTTCTTCTCTTCCTCATCATCCCACCTTCCCGTCCTTCCCCTACTGCTCCATCTTCCCTTCCTCTGCCTCTTTCTCCTTTTTTCCTACCCCTCCACCTTCTTTTCCATTTTATTTTCTCTACCTCTACCTCCTCCTCCTCCTCCTCCTCCTCCTCCTCCTCCTCCTCCTCCTCCTCCTCCTCCTCCTCCTCCTCCTCCTCCTCCTCCTCCTCCTCCTCCTCCTCCCCCCCTCGCTTCCTTTCCCTCGTGTTGCGACGGCGAGACGAGATTGGCGCGAGCAGTCCCTTTGTCGTCCGGCGCCTCAATATCCGTGCGGAGAGCGGGGGAAAGCCAAGCCAGGTTAAGGTAATGAATTCCCCTTCAGGAAGACCGACGACCTCATTCACCCGTCAATAATCTGTTTTCGGCGTCGGAGTTCATCCAAAACAGCTGATCGGTTCGAAAATATTTTTTTTTTCTTGTGTGCTTGTTTTTGTTATTATTTTTATCATTATTTATTCGTCTATTTACTTATTCTAGCAATTTTGTTCAGTTCATTAATGGATTTTATACATAAAGAAAGGAGAAGGCGTGGTCATTTATTGATTCCCTTGTGTATTTTTTTTCGTAAATTGAAATATCTAATCCAAGGCAAACTTATTTAGCCCAGGGGCCACATTTCACCTTAGTATACAGTATGCGGGGCAAGTAATCCTGAGTCGACGTGACGAAACGGCCATATAGTTGACGTAGAAACGTAGGAATCTGTCATTCATAAAAAAAAGTAAGATCGTAAATGATAATCTTCAAAGACGAAGGACTGGCTCAATTAATCATCTAAAGCGGCCGACTGTAGGACTGAAATAGCAAATGCGCGTTTGACATTCCTGATCTAATCTGTCACCATACGTATAAATATTAATTTTATATTGCATATTTTATATATGTGTGTGTGTGTGTGTGTGTGTGTGTGTGTGTGTGTGTGTGTGTGTGTGTGTGCGTGTGTGTGTGTGCATGTGCATGTATGTACACACACACACACACACACACACACACACACACACACACACACATATATATATATATATATATATATATATATATATATATATATATATATATATTTATATATATATTTATATATATATACATATATACATATATATACATATATATACATATATATATATATATATATATATATATATACATGTATATACATATATATATATATATATATACATATATATACATATATATATGTGTGTGTGTGTGTGTGTGTGTGTGTGTGTGTGTGTGTGTGTGTGTGTGTGTGTGTGTGTGTGTGTGTATTATATTATATATATGTATAATTTTGTTTAGCCATTCATTCCACTGCAGGACATAGGCCTCTCTCAATTCACTATTGAGAGGTTACATGACAGTGTCACCCTTGCCTGATTGGATGCCCTTCCTAATCAACCGCGTTTCGGCACGCTAACACTTGTGCCACGGCGGTGACTTCCCCTACGACACCTGCGTTTGACTTCTCAAGGCGAAATATCGTTCTCTCGCCGTGAAATCGGGCTCAAGCCAGCAGTCGAAGCACAGGGATTTTTACGACCGGCGCGACGGGGAATTGAACTCGGGACCACGAGGGTCGGAGTCCAGTGCTCTAACGACTGGACCATAGCGGCAGTATGTGTGTGTGTGTGTGTGTGTGTGTGTGTGTGTGTGTGTGTGTGTGTGTGTGTGTGTGTGTGTGTGTGTGTGTGTGTCTATACATATATATGTACATATATATATATATATAGATAGATAGATAGATAGATATATCCCATTACCGACGGGCATGGTCTGTACGTACATGCCATGCCTACTGTGAGTTTACTTGTTTAATTGTTTTTCCATAGATGGCTACACTTGTACTACCAATTACCAGTGAGCCAGTTACGAGTACTGCCTGTCTCGCCCGTTCATCCTTTTCATTGATTTACGAAAATATTTACGTTATCTTATTTTGCTATTACTAATGTTTATAAAATTATAGTAATTATAATGTTTATAATAAAAATAACACCACCGATATTTATAGCACAAGTGATAAATATATATATATATATATATATATATATATATATATATATGTATATATATGTGAGTGTGTATGTGTGCAGATATAGTAACATTTGGAAATGACTAACCCCGTGTTTCGAACGAACCTAGCACGCATTTCCCTCGCTAACGAAACGCGTATCTGGGAGACCGTGATAAGTATCAGAGAAACTGCGGGGAAAATGAACTAATTAATTTATTGTGACACATTCATGGTAAACAGGGGCTTCGCCTTCAACCCCCATTTCGGGAGCGGCTGCCCCCCTACCCCTCCCTCACCTCGTACAGAGACAGAGCCCGGGCAAATATCTGGATTTCGCACCGATCATTTCTTGACCAATAAATCCGCAATGGACAGTCTGCGAGTCGTCAAAGTTCTCGTCGTCGCTGTTGGGAATTGC
>NC_061859.1:24900076-24902576 GCF_019202785.1 Penaeus chinensis
AGAATCCTACATTAAAATCCATGAGAATCCTTCATGAGATTTCTTCATGAGAATCATTCATCAGAATCTTTCAAGAGAATCCGACATTAAAATCCATGAGAATCATTCATGAGAATCATTCATGAGAATCTTCCATGAGAATCCATCATGAGAACCCTACATTAAAATCTATGAGAATCCTTCATGAGATTTCTTCATGATAATCATTCATCAGAATCTTTCAAGAGAATCCGACATTAAAATCCATGAGAATCCTCAATGAGAATCATTTATGAAAATCCTTCATGAGAATCCTCTATGAGAATCTTCCATAAGAATCCTGCTCGAGAATCCTCCTTGAGAATCCATCATGAGAATCCTACATTAAAATCCATGAGAATCCTCCATGAGAATCCTCCATGAGAATCCTTCATGAGAATCCTTCATGAGAATCCTCCATGAGAATCCTGCATGAAAATCCTCCATGAGAATCCTGCATGAGAATCCTCCATGAGAATCCTGCATGAAAATCCTCCATGAGAATCCTGCATGAGAATCCTCCATGAGAATCCTCAGTGAGAATCCTGCATTAAAATACTTCGTGAGAATCCTCCATGAGAATCTTCCATGAAAATCCTGCATGAGAATCCTGCGTGAGAATCCTTCATGTGAATCCTCCATGTGAATCCTCCATAAGAATCCTCGATGAGAATACTTCATGAGAATCCTTCATGAGAGTCCTGCATGAGAATCCTGCATGAGAATCCTCCATGAGAATCCTCCATGAAAATCCTTCATGAGAATCCTTCATGAGAATCCTTCATGAGAATCCTCCATGAGAATCCTCCATGAGAATCCTCCATGAGAATCCTCCATGAGAATCCTGCATGAGAATCCTTCATGAGAATCCTCCATGAGAATCCTTCATGAGAATCCTCCATGAGAATCCTTCCTGTATGAGAATCCTCCATGAAAATTCTTCATGAGAATCCTTCATGAGAATCCTACATGAGAATCCTACATGAGAATCCTCCATGAGAATCCTGCATGAGAATCCTGCATGAGAATCCTCCATGAGAATCCTTCATGAGAAATCTTCATGAGAATCCTTCATGATAATCCTGCATGAGAATCCTTCATGATAATCCTGCATGAGAATCCTTCATGAGAATCCTCCATGAGAATCCTTCAAGAGAATCCTCCATGAGAATCCTTCAAGAGAATCCATCGTGAGAATCCTCCATTAAAATTCATGAGAATCTTCATGAGAATCTTCCCTTATAATATGTGCCCTGTTCACTTTCCTATTCAGTCCTCGTCGTGTCCCTCCAAGGGTCTGATCCGAGGCCTTCCGCCACCACGAGATTCCTAAAGATGTTTTTTTCTTATATAATCAAGGTATATTTAACGTAATATATAATCAGTAATACTATATACAATCATCCTGTATGGCTTTCTTGTTATCATTTTGAAACTCTTTGAGGAGCGATAAGATGGAAGTACCTACTTCTTTCAGTGGTACGAGAGGTCTTTGAAGTGTTGTCTTTCATTGATAAATCTTTTCTTGTTCATTGGGCTTCCTGATTGATTCATCTGACCGTGTAATAAATTCATTTGATTAGCTAATTATTTCAAGTAGTTTTTTGTGCTGTTGATATATTTTTTTCATGGTACACAATCATACAAGCTTATTTTTTAAAACTATTTTCTTCTCTCCCTCTCTATGTGAAGCGGAAATGGGGAAAAATTATATGATATAAAAAGTGAAAAAAACGAAAGAGAGCATAAATCGATTCCCTTATAACGTTATCATATATGCCGCGACGCTTCACCTTCGTCAGGAAAGGGAGCTGACAGGGTGAATCTGGCACCGGCCTGATGGGATTCCTCATCTCGTTACCCCTCGTCTCTCTCTCTCTCTCTCTCTCTCTCTCTCTCTCTCTCTCTCTCTCTCTCTCTCTCTCTCTCTCTCTCTCTCTCTCTCTCTCTCTCTCTCTCTATCTTTCTCCCCCTCCCTCTCTCCCTCTCTCCCTCTCTCTAACCTTCCCCCCTCCCTCCCTCTCTCCCTCCCCCCTCCATGATAAATGCTAAGAAATAATTATATATAATCTTTCTTCGCAACATACTAAGCTGATTAACGCTCGATAGAATCTTTATCTAAATGAAATCTTATTAGAATGTACTGAGATAAAGTTTTCGGACATAGTGTTCAGCGGCAGTTATTAAAGGACAGTCATACAATGTGATAACTAAAACGGCAAAACTATTCGGAATAACCAGTCTGATACACGGATACCTCGTTGAGCACTCTCTACTGGTTGTGTATATGTCACCAGCTTTTTGGGTGCACAAACATTGAGACACAGACTCTTTATAGCCATTCAACAGGGATCAGTTAGTATAATGGCTTGTTTGAGAAAGCAGGGTCCTATCGACTCTATATTCAGAGATCTGGAGAATCACAAAGTACGCTATAAAATAATATTATTGTTAGCAATCGTTGTATTCAAATCACAAAATC
>NC_061859.1:24952576-24962576 GCF_019202785.1 Penaeus chinensis
ACTTCCTTCCTCCTCACTCTCTCTATCTATCGATCGATATGTCTACCTTTCTGTCTATCTGTTTGTCTGTCTATTAGCCTTGTCTGAATCGCAATATCTTTCTCACTCTATGCATCTACTGATCCCTATTGCAATACATAGATACATGCATATATGTATTTCTCTGTCAGTCTATCTATCCACTTGTCTATCCGTTTATCTGTCGATCTTGTTTCAACTATTAGCTGGATGGTTCCAAAGAGGGTGAGTATCAAAAGGCAAAGAGCCGACTCTCAATACACGTGCTGTAAAATAGTTGTATAAATACACACACACACATACACACACTCACTCACACACACACCCACACACCCACACACACCCACACGCACACCCACGCACACACCCACACACGCACACACACACACACACACACACACACACACACACACACACACACACACACATATATATATATATATATATATATATATATATATATATATATATATGTACAGTTCCGGAAATGTATATCAGTACACTTGCTGAGTCCCACTATTGTGCATCTGGTAACAAGAGTATTTTTATGAATAAGGCGAAAACCCTAAGCTATTTGTAACATAGAGTGTGACTGGTATACCAATATATATATATTGTTTTTGTTTAACTACGTTAGCCATTTGAAGTTTCATTTTCTTCAAGTAAGTGACAAACACAGTAACAAATGATGTAGTATTGGTTGTCGTTGATTGCGTAGTGAGATATTTTTCAAATGCGACATCCTGGAATTGTTTGAATTGTATTGCGGCTTCTCTCAACACAAGCTGTATATGTCTTGAAATATGAAACGTTCCATGCTATAAATATCTGTTTGATTAATTAAAATCCCTGCAGAATCGTTGAGATATAAATGTCCCTCGTAGCTGCACTATCTAGTAGCGTCTAATCGAACTAATGAAGTAACCGAGTTTTTTTTTTCCCTTCTTTTCTTTTTGAATGATAATTAATAGAACATATGCTACATGATATTCTTCATTATTGAACGCAAAACCACAGTAGGGCTACGGTGAATATATAGATGCTTTATCATTGTGTGTATATGTGCAGCGTAATTGGAATAGCGAAATTAAAGCTTGGTGATGAGTTACGAAACAGTATGTTTATTTCATTTCGATTGCAAAAATGTTAACATAATTTTCGACATCATATTCCCATAAAGTCTTTGTATTTCTATGAGGAGACGCATGTACATTCTAACAGCTGAGCGAGAAAATAGATGTTTGCTTGTTTCAACTCGAGAAACTACTACCTGGAAGGTTCCAATGAGGGTGAATATAAAAAGGCAAAGAGTCGATAATCACATTCATAGTAACAACAATAACAATGATAACAACAACAGAAAATGACGAGAAAGCGCACTGCAGGACGAGAAGCTGAAATATAACGGGGCAAGAAAAGGAACGATAATTATACAAATAATAATCATAATAATCCAATAACTTCAAGAACGATAAACATAATATTCGCAACTATCATAAATGTATCCTGAGACAATATTTATGATAGGGAATGTAATGGTGATAATTTGGTGTTTGTAGCGTTTTATTGGAATGTTGATATGATGACGATAAGTGCATGGTTCGTGAGGAAAAGCACGAACACTACCGATAGTAGTAGTAGCAGTAGTCATGACATTCATTATAAAAAAAAAAATCATAATAATTCTGATACGATGATAACGTTAACAACAATAACATTAACGATATAAATGATTGTAATAACAACAACAATATGGTGATAGTATAAAGAGATTATTAATAATTTAAATTGTAATGATACCAATAAAAATGATAACTAAAATGGTTATTATGTAAATCATAATAGGAACGATAATGGTAAATGGTATAATGGAAATGATAACGGAAAAATAATGATGATAATGATAATGATAATACTTACTGATAATGATGATGATTATAAAAATAATCGCACTGGTAATAATAATGATACAAGTAATGGCGATAACAATAATAGCGACCATATTCATAAGAATCCATTGATAATATTAATGACAATGATTTTAAGAAGTAAATAATTTATCATCGTGAGAGAACGATGCTTATAATGAAAATATTGTAATTGTAGTGCTGATAACAACAATAATCAAAGTCATTATCATGAAAATTGTGATAATATTAACGATGATTATAACAATGAAAATGATAATAACAAAAGTGTTTATGATGATAATGAAAATTATAATAATGATAAGGATAATAATAATAAAGATAATAATGGTAGTGATAATAACAAAATAACAATAATAATGATAATGATGATAATAAAAAGTAATAATGATAAAAATATAATAACAGCAATGGTAATAACAATGACAACAAAAACAACAGCAGCAGCAACAAGAAAAACAACAACACAGACAATAAAAATAATGATAACTATAATGAAAATGTTAATAAGGTAGGGAAAGAATAAGGCAAAAAAATGGAGGAAACGGAAAATGTGACAATTAAGAAAAGGGGAATTGACGGAAAAAATAAAAAAAATAAGACAAGAAAGAAGGAAGAAAAGAAATAAATGAGGAGAAACAGGCAACGTAAAAAGTATTAAATTGATACAGAATGAATAAACATGATAAGTAGACAGCAAAAACAACAAAATAATTCTGAGAATGAAATATTAATGATGGAATGATAAGATAGAAAATTATTGGGGCAAAAGGAAGTAAAGGAGACATACACATAGTAGATAAAAAAAAAAAAAAAAAAAAATGAAAGAGGAGGAAGAGAAAGAAAAAGAGACAGGTAGAAAAATGGAAACCCAATAATAGACAAGAAGAAGAAACGCAGTGAAGAGGAGGAGAAGGAGAGGGAAAGGAAAAAAAAAAAAAGAAACGTATAGAAGATAAATAACCTGATAAGTAGATAGTTGAATACGCAAATAGAAAGATAAGTAGACATCAACACAGAGAGATAAGAGGGTAAGTAGCCATTAAGATGGAAAGATAGAAAAATGGTTTACATATAGGTCACAGACAGAGGTGGATCGAGAAAGTCATGTAAATATTGGTTTCGTGTTATTTTTTTTTTTTTTTTCTTTTTTGGCTGGATGTCATGTTTTCCAATTTGCGTAAACATATTTTCTTCCTGATTCCGTCTCTCTCATATACTTTGTTAAAACCATATTATTGCATCTTTCTATAGTGCGCTGAAATTTGTTCGCCAAGATAATCTGTATTTCAGGAAAAACTCGCACATAACCCTTGCGAGTGATTAAGTATTCTCATTTTCCGAATGGGATGAATTTCGCCTTAATGAGCTAGAGGCAGACTTTGATGAATGATGAACCGTGGTCATCACTTTGCTTTTTTTCATACACAGTGTAGCACGCGCACCTGCACACACACACACACACACACACACACACACACACACACACACACACACACACACACACACACACATATACACACATACTCATTCACTAACTCACACATACACTAAGAAAGTCTAAGTCGATATGGGAAAATTTTACAAATAAATGGACACTTCTGTCTCTTCAACAATCGGACAATAATGGCGGAATGGATATGGCCGCTGCTTCCCACGAGGAGGACCAGCGACCGAATCCCTTTTAAGCCAAGTGGAAAACCTTTCACGAAGACGCCGCTGATGTCTTTTGCTTTTCGGGTTGTTCTCCACGCAATCGCACATAATTACGTTTTTGCTGGATTTTAACCAGCCTGTTTACCATACAAATCAGGCTGCGAGTCACATTTCTGCGTACTCATATTTCTGCCTTGTAACCCCAGGTTGAAGACGCTTTCTCGTGAGTTTTTATTTTGTCTTATTTTGCTAACAAGTGACCGTCCAAGTGTTGCCGCCTACCTGGAACCACGAAATTACCATCAGCGGGTAGCCCCCTGATTACAGATCGGCATTCCTCTTAATCAGTTCCATTTCCCTTTAAAATTTTGCATTATCAACCGCGTTTATCCCTTAAAATTTGTATTAGTGAATATTGAGTTATACATATTAAACCCAATAACCTTACTAGATTCCAAAGCAAAATGAATAAATATATAAAATTAATATTTGAAAAAAGTCAGTTACGTCATCATAGGCCGTCTTGTAATCTTTTATGTTAATATGGCATAAACAGATAACTTGCCTCAAAAGTAGGTTTATTGTATTTACAAATATTTCTGGGATATCAATTATAATTCAAATTCAAATCAAACAGGCAACGCGCATTCGTTCAAATTCAGTGAATTAAAACCGTTTTGAAACCTACTGTGAGCACCATAATGTTTAATACAATTATAAACGCTTCAGGTTTCCATAGTTTGATGAATTAAATCATTTTACACATAAACGCCTTTTGACACGGCAGATAATTTTATATAATCAAGCAATCTTAAATGCAATTTTCTTATAACGGAATATAGAGACACCGTTTTACACCTCTCACAACAGCATTCTCATGAAACAATTAAAAATAAACATTTTCACAGCAGATATAACCCAAAACACAAGACTTAACATTGCATAACCATCCAAGAAATGAAACTGTAAACACTAAAGTCCTTTGTTTTGGCGTTTTGTGCTCTTAGAACGGTCGGTCTTTATTCAATATAGTATCCGCACTGCTATGTCTTATTCTGTGTATTAGCATTTTATTATATATTTAGCCCGAATTTGTGCGTTCGGATTACGTCGCACTTTTAAATTACGCTCCTGCTTTTTTTTTGTTTTTGTTTTTACTTTGGTTTCTGTGTATAAATCCCTAGTGATATAACACGTTCATTAACAAAATTAAAAATAGCACTGAAAATTAGAATTTTGATTAATAACATAAAAGTTGATAAAGGAAATATGACAAACCAAACGGAAGTAACGGCCTCTCTCTCTCAGATTGTCCACGTGCTCCCTCAGCAGCTAACTGATTCATTTCAATTGTATCTTCTTTGGAATCATACTCAGGTTTAGGAAACATTTTGTATCGCTCAAGATCTGAGGAGTCACCTGGAGTCAATGGCCTTTGTTACATTCCTGCACAATGACCTTTGCTGCGACTCTGGACGACCTGCAGCTGCACCATAATGTTTAATACAATTATAAACGCGTCAGGTTTCCATAGTTTGATGAATTAAATCATTTTACACATAAACGCCTTTTGACACGGCAGATAATTATATATAATCAAGCAATCTTAAATGCAATTTTCTTATAACGGAATATAGAGACACCGTTTTACACCTCTCACAACAGCATTCTCATGAAACAATTAAAAATAAACATTTTCACAGCAGATATAACCCAAAACACAAGACTTAACATTGCATAACCATCCAAGAAATGAAACTGTAAACACTAAAGTCCTTTGTTTTGGCGTTTTGTGCTCTTAGAACGGTCGGTCTTTATTCAATATAGTATCCGCACTGCTATGTCTTATTCTGTGTATTAGCATTTTATTATATATTTAGCCCGAATTTGTGCGTTCGGATTACGTCGCACTTTTAAATTACGCTCCTGCTTTTTTTTTTTTTTTTTTTTTACTTTGGTTTCTGTGTATAAATCCCTAGTGATATAACACGTTCATTAACAAAATTAAAAATAGCACTGAAAATTAGAATTTTGATTAATAACATAAAAGTTGATAAAGGAAATATGACAAACCAAACGGAAGTAACGGCCTCTCTCTCTCAGATTGTCCACGTGCTCCCTCAGCAGCTAACTGATTCATTTCAATTGTATCTTCTTTGGAATCATACTCAGGTTTAGGAAACATTTTGTATCGCTCAAGATCTGAGGAGTCACCTGGAGTCAATGGCCTTTGTTACATTCCTGCACAATGACCTTTGCTGCGACTCTGGACGACCTGCAGCTGCACCATAATGTTTAATACAATTATAAACGCGTCAGGTTTCCATAGTTTGATGAATTAAATCATTTTACACATAAACGCCTTTTGACACGGCAGATAATTATATATAATCAAGCAATCTTAAATGCAATTTTCTTATAACGGAATATAGAGACACCGTTTTACACCTCTCACAACAGCATTCTCATGAAACAATTAAAAATAAACATTTTCACAGCAGATATAACCCAAAACACAAGACTTAACATTGCATAACCATCCAAGAAATGAAACTGTAAACACTAAAGTCCTTTGTTTTGGCGTTTTGTGCTCTTAGAACGGTCGGTCTTTATTCAATATAGTATCCGCACTGCTATGTCTTATTCTGTGTATTAGCATTTTATTATATATTTAGCCCGAATTTGTGCGTTCGGATTACGTCGCACTTTTAAATTACGCTCCTGCTTTTTTTTTTTTTTTTTTTTTACTTTGGTTTCTGTGTATAAATCCCTAGTGATATAACACGTTCATTAACAAAATTAAAAATAGCACTGAAAATTAGAATTTTGATTAATAACATAAAAGTTGATAAAGGAAATATGACAAACCAAACGGAAGTAACGGCCTCTCTCTCTCAGATTGTCCACGTGCTCCCTCAGCAGCTAACTGATTCATTTCAATTGTATCTTCTTTGGAATCATACTCAGGTTTAGGAAACATTTTGTATCGCTCAAGATCTGAGGAGTCACCTGGAGTCAATGGCCTTTGTTACATTCCTGCACAATGACCTTTGCTGCGACTCTGGACGACCTGCAGCTGCCAGACACGGCGTGCGCGGTCTCATTCGTCGGTGTTTAGGCAATTCATGTCCTTTTCTGTTTTCTTTTACGAAGTCCCCTTTTTAGCGCCGCTCTTTCTCGGTTGGGAAGATGCCTCGCCTCTATGTCGCTGTGTGTTCTGTTTTGCAGAAATGTTGGTTTCTTTCTTGTACCTTCTCCTCATCATTTAAGAAGCAGAGCATATGATATGTATCTGAAACCAAATGTAATTTCTGTTGAGTGAGGAATTATCACGTTTCCCAGACCATTTTAAATTATTAAAAGGGTGGGAACTTCCAAATAAGGTAGAAAAATGAGATATGACTCGCAGCTTAATTTTGTATGACAGATAGACTAGTAAAAGTGCGATATAAACAGAAGCATACTTTTTTTTTACGTGAGATTATGTGAAAAACAATCGAAAAGACAATAAAAGACCTCGACGGCGCCTACGTGGAAGCTTTTCCACTTGGCTTGGAATTGATTCGGTCGCCGGTCTTCCGTGTGGGAAGCAGCGACCGTATCCCTTCGGCCAGTGCTCTCCCATGGCGTTTCAAACCTATTTGTCTATTTAAATTCAATATTTCTCGCACCAATTACTAATCAGTTTAATGTCATGCGTGAGCGTGAGTGAGTGAGTGAGTGTGTGTGTGTGTGTGTGTGTGTGTGTGTGTGTGTGTGTGTGTGTGTGTGTGTGTGTGTTGGATTGATAAAATAATCAGTATTCACTTTCATCTTTAAACATGCTGAAGCGATGCCCCTATTGATATATTATTAATATATATAAATATATATATATATATACATATATATATTGTATTTCAATTGATAACTATTACTTTTCTCTGAAACACACTACCACTCAGAATGAAATAATAAATCGCCCCATCGTAGGCCCGCCCATGTAGCCGCTCTGGCCTGTGTGGAAGCGTGACCTAAAACTGCAATATCCATGACGCGGGAAGCATTAGTCACCAACAAGGACGAAAGGGGCTCTCGCGTTAAGAATAATGCCATCTATGGACCGAGTTCTACGCTGTCTGGCAAGTTGAGAGAAAAGAATGGGATGGAAGGGAGAATGAGAAAGCAACATTGGGAGAGTTCATAATAGAGCTATATGCCTTCTTTCTCCCCCTTCTCTCTCTCTCTCACTCTCTCTCTCTCTCTCTCTCTCTCTCTCTCTCTCTCTCTCTCTCTCTCTCTCTCTCTCTCTCTCTCTCTCCCTCTTTCTCTCTCTCTCTCTTTCTCTTTTCGTTCTTCCTTTCAATTAATATATCTATATATCTCTGTCTCATATCTCTATCCCTATGACAGTATGTAAATCGTTTCATGATCAAGTAGAAATTCACCTGCTTTCATTTTCATTAGGCTTACATACTTTTCATCGGGCATGACAGCGTCCTAATACAATCGCTCTTCGTGTCCTCACCTTACGAAGGGCAAAGGGAGGAAGGGAAATAATCTCGTTATTGAGGATACAAAGTACAGTATGAACACACACACACACACAGAGAGAGAGAGAGAGAGAGAGAGAGAGAGAGAAGAGAGAGAGAGAGAGAGAGAGAGAGAGAGAGAGATAGAGAGAGAGAGAGAGAGAGAGAGAGAGAGAGAGAGAGAGAGAGAGATAAAGAAAAAAGAGAGAGAGAGCGAGAGAGAAATAAATCTCATGTAAGGCTAGGTTCAGGGTTAGCAATATTTTTGACTGACCCTAAACTTGTATGGAAAATATGCCAAGCAATTCATATTTTCCTGTGAGATAATGATTATTTTTTATCGGTTCCAGGAACTTGAACTGATAAGAGAACATAGATATATATAAACATTGCTATCTTTATCTCTTCATCATCCCTCTCCCCCGCCCCCACATACACAATCTCTCTCTTTATCTCTCTCTCTCTCTCTCTCTCTCTCTCTCTCTCTCTCTCTCTCTCTCTCTCTCTCTTTCTCTCTCTCTCTCTCTCTCCCTCCCTCTCTCTGTAACCTTCCCCCTCCTCATTCTATTTTTTTTTTTTTCCTAAATTCTTTATCTCTGTAGTTTAGACTATTTTTTTTTTTTTTTTTTTTTTAACTGTATGACCTTTCGGGGAAAGTCGCCAAAATTAAGCTATTAAAGGTCAAAGCATGTGTGTGTGGAGAAGGGTGAAAGAGAGAGAGAGAGAGAGAGAGAGAGAGAGAGAGAGAGAGAGAGAGAGAGAGAGAGAGAGAGAGAGAGAGAGAGAGAGAGAGAGAGAGAGAAATAGAAAAAAGAGAGAGAGACTGTAAGAGCCTCTGTTACTGTAGAGAGACACGGAAATTGGACTACGTCACTAACCAGACATTTTCCCAACCGCTATATTTGGCTGAGCGGGCATTCCCTGCTCTTGTACAGGTATTCCCTGCTCACTCTCCTGCCCGCTCGTGCTTTTGTATAGGCAGAGATTCCCTGTTCCTGTATTCTCTGCTTACGTTTTTGTACAGTCAGACATTCCTTGTTCGTGCTTTAGTAAAGACGACCATTCCCTGCTCGCGCTTCTATACAGGAGGATATTCCCTGCTCGCGCTTTAGTAAAGGCGGCCGTTCCCTGCTCGCGCCCTTGTACAACCAAACATTCCCTGCTCGCGCGTTTGTTTAAAAGATATAGGTACCCAGTTCCCGCAAATGTTCATCGAAGTAGGGAAATTTTCGCCCGAAACAAAGTGCAAATAGCGAAACACATTTCCACACATGGGGAAATCTTTGCTTGCATAAATAGGACAATGCCCGCAAGCGCGAAATTGGAGTCTGAGTCGCTATTTTGCAAGCTATGGCTCTGCAAATAATTTTACTTGTATACCTACCATACAGACAGACAAAGTGAGACATAGAGAGAAAAGGAGAGACAGAGAGAGAGAGAGAGAGTGTATGTGTCTGTATGTATGTATAAGAGCCTCTCTTTTGTTCATAGTGTGGCTCCTGCTGTGTGGTGCAGCGGTAGCGATGTCGTCTAGCAATCTTGCTGACCTGCGTTCAAATCCCTCGCCGCCAGTGGATGGTAACCCCGGCTATTCCATGCACACAGGGGATAACTTAGAAGCAAAATGAAACAGACACTATGTCACCAAGAATATTCCTTATAACAAATGGAATCAAATTAAACCAAATTAAACCTGCTAGTCTAGCAGAAATAATGATAAGCTTTATTAGCGGTGTTTTATAAAGGTTTTATAAAACTGGCTTTTCTATTGTAGTCTGACTCTCAGAGAGAAAGAAAGACAGACGAATAGACAGAAAGGCAGATAGATAGACAGACTCAGACACATATATTATACAACTAAACTCAGAAGAGAAGGCAAAGGAGAGA
>NC_061859.1:24970076-24990076 GCF_019202785.1 Penaeus chinensis
CGGTGCTGAGGATGATGGCTTAAACACAAAAGAAAGTAAAGGAGGCGTGCGTGGGTATTATATACATAAATTTGTGCTATAAGTGTATGTACATGCATGTAGAGAGAAAGATAGGCACAGATGCGTTTCAATATAAAATGTAGCGTTCAACGAGGACCAGATCTCGGACCATTACTCTCAAGGTAATGGTTATGACTGACCTGATATCCTTGTGCATTCGAATATCATAGAGATACAAAACTTTCGCCAACGCCCATTCAAAAGAATACGTTTCTTATTTTAAAATTGGGACCGCAAACAATTAATTTACGTAAATAGGTATGAGCTAATGCAAGGGATAGATAAGGAACTGTAATGTACAGTGTACGATATATCACTCTGATTAATATGTGCAGCTTTATCAGTCACATATACGCATTAGAAACTATGGACGCACCTGAGCTGATTCATTTCTTACCTTAGAAGGAAAAAAATATATCATGAGCGGCAGAAAGATAGAATAAAGAGAGAGAAAGATATTAACACAAGGGAAATGACTGAAAATATGAGAATAAACATTAGATATTAAAAAAAATAATAATAAACATAAAAAATCTGGAATATATATAAATACAAAAACATCATATCCAGCTGACTATACGACACAAAAAGGGGAAAAGGGTCTCACCTGGTTTCTATTAACCGTGATCTGTTCTTATCGTAGTTGTACTTCTTTGTAATACCAGGATACTATATGGGTATTCTATACCAATTATTTCATTTTCCTAAATATTTAGCAAATGGAAAACCCACACACACACACACAAGCTTATATGTGTGTGTATGCATTTCTGTGTGTGTGTATATATATATATATATATATATATATGTGTGTGTGTGTGTGTGTGTGTGTGTGTGTGTGTGTGTGTGTGTGTGTGTGTGTGTGTGTGTGTGTGTGTATGTGTATGTGTATGTGTATGTGTATGTGTAAGTGTATGTGTGTGTGTGTATGTGTGTGTGATATCTACATATATGTGTGTATATATACGCACATATATGCACACACGCACGCACGCACGCGCACACACACACACACACACACACACACACATATACATATATATACATATGTATACATATATATGTACCCACACATATACATATATGTATATAATATATATCTATATATATATCATATACATCTATACATATGTGCGTGTGTGTGTGTGTATATGTATATATATATATATATATATATATATGTGTGTGTGTGTGTGTGTGTGTGTGTGTGTGTGTGTTTGTGGACGTGGTCATGGCATGTACGTACATGCCATGCCTACTGTGAGTTACTTGTTTGATTGTTTTTACATATAGATGTCTGTACTAAGTCACCAATGAGCCATTTACGAGTACTGCCTGTCTCGCCCGTTTACCCTTTTCACTGATTTACGAAAATATTTTACGTTATCTTATTTTGCTGTTACTAATGTTTATAACATTATTGTAATTATAATGTTTATAATAAAAACAACACCATCTTTCTTTCTTTCTTTCTTTGTTGGATTTCTTGGCTATCAACCAGCGGCATGTGGCCAAGGTTATTAAGCCAATGGATCCTATTTATTCTATCAATCTATATAAGGTCATAAAGTTTTGTCTCCCTTAAAAAAGTGATTACTTTACTGATGATTGTTTCATCATCTGATAGCATGTTTATTAGTGTGAAATCTTTATTTTTTAAACGAAGGCAATTTTTGAGTGGCTGTCTATGGATGGCATATCTCGGGCATACTATTAAGAGGTGTGGTATGGAAAGGTTGGTGTTGCATTGTGGGCACTGAAGAGGGAAAGTTTTCTCTATGTAGGGAGTGAGGTGGGTATATCTTGAGGCGTTGACCCTCAGCCGGGCCAACACCACCTCCTCCCTTCTTTCTTTCCTGTGGGATGTGCCCCACAGTTCAATGGTTGGTTTTATTTTTTGTGTGAGTTGGAGGTTGGTCCACTCACTTTGCCACAGGAGATGTATTTTTCCTTTTATAAGAGACACAAAACACCTGAGATCTGTACGAACTATGGTAGTGTCCAGATCGCCAGTTGACCCGGCTAGTTTGTCAGCCTGTTCATTACCATGGATACCAGAGTGACCTGGTACCCATATTAGTTTGATTGATTTGTTGGCACCGTGTAACTTACGAATGATATTACCCAGCAATTCATTTTTAGTGGTATCTAAGGATTTCATAGCTTTAAGTGAACTTAATGAATCTGAAAAAATAACTATTCTATCGTGGGTCGTCGATAGTGCAAAATCAATAGCTTTATCAATGGCAAAAAGTTCCGCAAGAAAAATCGATGTATGATTCGGCAGTCTAAACTTTAGTTCACATTCAGTCGACCATACACCCGCACCTACACACTCATCTGTCTTGGAGCCGTCGGTATATATATCAAAAAAAGGAAGATGTTTAATAAGGATCTCTCTGAACCTCTGGCGTACCTCACCCTCCGGCGCCATGGCCTTGGCTGATGGAAGCGAGGCTTCCATTATAGAAAAATTGGGTGTTTCCCATGGCGCTATATTTGACTGAACCAGGGTATCGATGGTAGAGAGATCTATACCGACTTTCTCGACGAGGTCGTAGAGTCTCGTGGCAAAGGGCCTAGTGCCTCCATTGCCATTAGGGTGGCTCGGGTCTCGAGCCACCTTAGCGGCATAGGTCAGTGCTAACTGGCCGCGTCTGAGTCGGAGGGGAGGTACTCCTGACTCCACCTCAAGACGCTCGATCCGAGTACATTTTAGGGCTCCAAGACACACACGCAGACAAGCATTCTGCACAGTATCCAATCCTTTCAAACTTGTTTTCGATGCCGAACCATACACGATTGACCCATAGTCTATTTTAGACCTAATCAGGGCTTTATATACCATTAGCAAAGACTGTCTATCAGCTCCCCATTTATTACCAGAAATGCACTTTAATAAATTTAGTGCTCTTTGACATTTATTCTTTAACTGACCAATGTGGTCTTTCCAATTGAGTCTACTATCAAAAAGTAGCCCAAGAAATCTTGCAGAATTTTGAATAGGTATTAGGTGGTTGTCTAGAGTTAGCCTGATGTTCGGCTTCCTCCTATGTGAAAAAATTACCCCAATACTCTTTCTAATGGAAAACTTAAAACCCCACTGGAGGCCCCAGTTATGAATCATATCCAGTGCCAATTGGATGCGATTTGCTGAGAATTCTGCATTATTGCTGGAATGCCATAATGCACAATCATCAGCGTACAGTGAGTATTTAAGATTCCGAGGAGGAGCTGGTAAGATGTCATTTATCATACATAGAAATAGAGTTGGTGACAAGACACTTCCTTGTGGGACCCCGTTTGCCTGGACAAAAATGTCCGAAAAAGTGACATTGTCAGAAAACAATTTGACAGAAAACGTTCTGTCAGAAATGAAATTTTGAATAAAACAAGGCAAGTTTCCACGTAATCCGAAAGCATAAAGTTTTCTGAGTAGGCCATATCGCCATGTCATGTCGTAGGCTTTTTCTATATCTAAAAATACTGAAATCAAAAAATATTTTTTGGCAATTGCCTCTTGAATGTGACTGTCCAGCTTTACTAGCTGATCGAGAGTTTGGCGTCCCTTTCGGAAGCCGCACTGCTCGTCAACTAGTAAATTACTGGAATTTAAAAAATGCAATAGCCTACTATTAACAATTCGTTCCATGACCTTGCATAAGCAACTTGTCAACGCAATTGGGCGGTAGGAGATGGCAAATCTGGGATTACCCCCTCCTTTCAATATGGGAATGATGTGGGCGAAGTGCCATGAGTTTGGAAAAGTGTGGCTTTTCCAAATTTCATTGTACACTTCTAGCAACTTAATCATGTCATCATGATTAAGATGCTTCATCATCTCATATCGAATCTCATCGGGGCCTGGGGATGTTCCTCTACAGGCTTCTAGGGCTCGGACAAGCTCATCCATTGTTAGATCTTTATTGTAATCAAAGTCATCTCCTGTGGCAAAGTGAATTGGTTGCAGCTCAGCCGCTTCCTTGATGGGCAGGAATGCGTGATGGTAGTTTGCTGAGCTGCTTGTATGAGAGAACTGCCTGGCGAGTGCATTAGCGATGTCTCTAGGTGAATCTAAATTGTTACCCTCTTCTATGATGTTGTTAATCTTGAATGATGTTTTTTTCTTATTTATTTTATTAATAGTGGACCAAACCTCTGATATTTTTGTATTGCTACTTATTGTAGAGACAAAGCTCCGCCAGGAGTCTCTTTTTGCTTGTCTTATTACTCTACGAGCCCTAGCTCTTGCTTGTTTGTAATTACAAAAGTTCTCATTTGTGATGTTATTTTGGAAAAGCCTGTAGGCCTTATTGCGTCGGCACAGCGCCCTGCGGCAATCTGGTGTCCACCATGGAACTCTATGCTTAACGCTATCTGTCGAAGTTTTAGGAATGGATAGCAAAGCTGCTTCTATAATCGAATTCTGAATATTGCTTACTTTATCATCAATGGTTTCTCCAACAAGTTCGAGCTTGACGCTCCTTGTGAAGGCGACCCAGTCTGCTTTTTTTACGTTAAATTTAGGCGCTGAAGGCGTTCTCACTGTGTCGCATGAATATTTAATCAAGATAGGAAGATGATCGCTTCCCAACGAGTCGTCAATGGTGTGCCACAGGCACTTGGCTGCTACTGATGATGAGACCAGTGATATGTCTATAAAGCTCAAATTCCCGGTATTATCGTCCACCCGCGTGGGACTACCATCATTCAGAAGGACTAGATCAGACTCGTTAATCAACTTAACTACTTGCTCACCTCTACCATCCTCCCGTAGGGAACCCCATAACGTATGATGAGCATTAAAATCACCTAAAATTACTTTATTTTGTGGCAGACGTTCCTGAAGAGCAAAAAGCTCATCATAGATTATCACTTTATCAGGCGGACAGTAAACTGAACATATAGCCAGATACGTGCCATTAATTTTTACTTTGCATGCGACAAACTCCAAAGTAGAATCAATAGTCACTTCTGTAAAAGGGAGGCTTTGGTGGATGTACATGGCGACTCCGCCTCCACCCCTACCCTCACGATCCTTCCGACATAAATGGTAGTTCCTGAGCGATACGACCTCGTCCGAGACGAGGTTTGTTAAATGAGTTTCTTGGAGAACTATAATATCGGGAGCTTAGGACGAGGCTAATAATTTAAGGTCATTTACTTTAGATCTAATACTTCGACAGTTCCATTGTATAATGGTTGACGCGATGATTACGTTTTATGGGGTTTGGAAGTGCCTTGTCCACCAGTTTTTATTTTCTTTTTATGGGAGGGAGGCGCCTCCTCTCCCTCGCTTCCCGGGGACCTCTCACGGGATGGTTTGGAGACAGAAGCCTCCATGTCCTGCACCTCCTGGCGAGGGAGACGACTGACAGACTGCGACCTGCTTCTCTCTCGAGAAACCGATCGCAAGCCAGACGAAGTCCTCACAGGAGTAGCCCGGACGGGAAGGTGCGCTCCGGACTGTGATTCGGTATCTTCCTCCTTATGATGTTTTGGCTGGGTTGATGCAGCCATTTGGTCGACCAATTTTGTCAGTTGATATACTTTAATGTTTAGTTCTTTAACGGTTTGTTTAAGTTCAGCAATTTCCTTATCCTTGGCTGCAAGCTGCTGACTGACATCACTTGCACTAGGGGTGTTGCTAGTTACTGCTGCAGCATAGGAAGTATCGGGTTTGTGTGTCAAACTTTCCACTTTCCTCTTAGCTTCAGTATAACTAACTTCATGCTTTCTCATATATGCCAATGTTTTAGTCTCCTTCTTCAGGATGCTGCACTCGGCAGATCCTGAATGATGGGGACCTTCACAGTTAGCACATTTGGAAATTTTGTTAGTACATGTGATGGTGTCATGGGCTTCAGCACATTTACGGCAAGTGAATTTAGAAGAATCTTTGTCAATACATCTTAATGAGGTGTGTCCGAATTTTTGGCATCTGTTACAATGCATTGGCTTTTGGACATAAGGTCTTACTTGTACACGTTCATAACCGACGTTGACATATTCAGGGATTTTATTCAAGGCAAAAGTCAAAAAACACAGTCCAGTTTTCGTTCGCACATTCCCGTCCTTCTTGGTCATACAATGAACGTCCACTACGTCTTGGTCCTTCATGCTCTCAAGAATTTCACTTTCATCCATCGTCCTCAAATCCCTGTGAAAGATTACTCTCTTACAGGTATTTGGGCCAATAGGGATAGTTACTTTAACTCGAAGATCATGAATTTGTGTCTGCTTAAGTAAATCCTTAATCTGGGAGTTGTATTGTACTTTAACAAGGAGGCTTCCATCTCGCAATTTTTTAACAAAATCAAAGTCGCCGTCCACTTGACCATCAAGGACCTTTTTGATGATAAAGGTGTTCACGTTCAAAAGCGACTGATTTTCATTCACGCATTTTACATTCGCGAACCTTGCATTCTGGGTGGGGATTGTGAAAAGTGGTCGTCTCGTCTTGTCATTAGTGGGGGTACCATTGTTCGTAGTCAGAAAGTGGTCATGAATCGCCCCTCCTCCTTTAGGAGGAGAAGGGGTAGCCGGGGAGTCATTCATTCTGGGTATCGGACCAGGTCCGACCCCTCTGCTCAAAGTCGTAGTCCTGAAGGGACAAAAACCTCTTAACTGTTGTTATCAACCTAACTGCAATAGCTAAGAGAGTGGATCAGTATTTCGTCCTCTACCCCCTCAGTGGAAGCCTGGTTGCGTTCTCCAGTACCACAGAGGGATCGAGTTATGTGTGGGACACTTCCTTACCGCCGAACTTGCCTAGGCGAAGGACGGTAATTCAATGCCCACCCCCCAAGCGAATACGGGAGTTCCGAGGAACTCCGGTAGGCTCAGGAAAGTCACATTATAAAGGAAAAGATTTCAGGACCAAAGAAAAAGTGCGCCCAAATGACGCCCCAGACTACTGGGCTTCCCTACCCAGGGGTCAAAGCCACAAGGGCTACCCTGGTGTAGAAGAGAGCTGCGGGTCTGGGGTGGGGTGCTGACTACTACTACTGTAGCCTCGTGTCACCTGCAAAGCAAGAGCACTGAAGGTGCTGGCAAAGCACAACAAATGTTCTGCAATTTACAGGATTTTACTTTACTCCAATTTACGTTAAGAAATGTCAGGCGAGACGAGAGGCCCCGGGCTCCAGGGTAGCTCAAGTGGCGCAAGACTTATTATTTATTGTTGCTGCGTTTAAACAAGGTGTTGTCTCATCAAGAGTTCGAACACGAGTGACACACACCATCTTCTTCTTCTTCTTCTTTGTTGGATTTCTTGGCTATCAACCAGCGGCATGTGGCCAAGGTCATTAAGCCAATGGATCCTATTTATTCTATCAATCTATATAAGGTCATAAAGTTTTGTCTCTCTTAGAAAAGTGATTACTTTACTTACTATTTTTTCATCATTAGACAAAAGATTTGATGTTGTAAAATCTAATTGTTTTATTCTTAAGTAGTTTTGGAGTGGTCGTCTATTGTTATTGTAGTTGGGGCATATTGTTAGTATATGAGGTATGGTGAGGGTGGTGGTGCACTGAGGGCACTGTGGAGGAAAATTTCTTTCTATATAGGGAGTGAGGTGGGTGATTCTTGAGGCGTTGACCCTAAGGCGGGCCAACACCACCTCCTCCCTTCTGTCTTTCCTGTGGGATGTGTTCCACAGTTCGATAGTGTGCTTGAATTTGTGTGTGAGTTGGAGGTTGGTCCACTCACTTTGCCACAGGATGTGTATTTTTGCTTTTATAAGAGACACAAAACACCTGAGATCTGTACGAACTATGGTAGTGTTCAGATCGTCAGTTGACCCGGCTAGTTTGTCAGCCTGTTCATTACCATGGAATCAGAGTGACCTGGTACCCATATTAGTTTGATTGATTTGTTGGCACCGTGTAACTTACGAATGATATTACCCAGCAGTTCATTTTTAGTGGTTTCTAAGGATTTAATAGCTTTAAGTGAACTTAATGAATCGGAAAAAATGACTATTCTATCGTGGGTCGTCGATAGAGCAAAATCAATAGCTTTGTCAATGGCAAAAAGTTCAGCAAGAAAGATCGATGTATGATTCGGCAGTCTAAACTTTAGTTCACATTCAGTCGACCATACACCCGCACCCACACCCTCATTTGTCTTGGAGCCGTCGGTATATATATGAAAAAAGGATAAATGTTTAATAAGGATCTCTCTAAACCGCTGGCGTACCTCACCCTCCGGCGCCATGGCCTTAGCTGATGGAAGCCAAGCTTCCATGATGGAAAAATTGGGTGTTTCCCATGGCGCTATGTTTGACTGAACCAGGGTATCAATAGTAGAGAGATCTATACCGACTTTCTCGACGAGGTCGTGGAGTCTCGTGGCAAAGGGCCTAATGCCTCCATTGCCATTGGGATGGCTCGGGTATCGAGCCACCTTAGCGGCATAGGTCAGGGCTAATTGGCCGCGTCTGAGTCGGAGGGGAGGTACTCCTGACTCCACCTCAAGACGCTCGATCCGAGTGCACTTCAGGGCTCCAAGACACACACGTAAACAGGCATTCTGCACAGCATCCAATCCTTTCAAACTTGTTTTCGATGCCGAATCATACACGATTGACCCATAGTCTACTTTAGACCTAACCAGGGCTTTATATATCATTAGCAAAGACTTCCTATCAGCTCCCCATTTATTACCAGCAATGCACTTTAATAAATTTAGTGCTTTTTGACATTTATTCTTTAACTGATCAATGTGGTCTTTCCAATTAAGTCTACAAAGAGTAGACCAAGAAATCTAGCAGAATTTTGAATGGGTATTGGGTGGTTATCTAAAGTTAGTCTGATATTTGGTATCTTTCTATGTGAAAAAATTACCCCAATACTCTTTCTAATGGAAAACTTAAAACCCCACTGGAGGCCCCAGTTATGAATCATATCCAATGCGAGTTGGATACGATTTGCCGAGAACTCTGCATTGTTGCTGGAATGCCACAATGCACAATCATCGGCGTACAGTGAGTATTTAAGATTTCGAGGGGGAGCTGGTAGGATGTCATTAATCATACATAGAAATAATGTTGGCGACAAGACACTTCCTTGTGGGCCCCCTTTTGCCTGGACAAAAATGTCCGAAAAAGTGACATTGTCGGCAAAAAGTTTGACAGAGAACGTTCTGTCAGATATGAAATTTTGAATAAAACAAGGCAAGTTTCCACGTAATCCGAAAGCATAAAGTTTTCTGAGTAGGCCATATCGCCATGTCATGTCGTAGGCTTTTTCTATATCTAAATATACTGAAATCAAAAAATATTTTTTGGCAATTGCCTCTTGAATATGACTGTCCAGCTTTACTAGTTGATCGAGAGTTTGGCGTCCCTTTCGGAAGCCGCACTGCTCGTCAACTAGTAAATTACTGCTATTTAAAAAATGCAATAGCCTACTGTTAACAATTCGTTCCATGACCTTGCATAAGTAACTTGTCAACGCAATTGGTCGGTAGGAGATGGCAGTTCTGGGATTACCCCCTCCTTTCAATACAGGAATGATGTGGGTGAAGTGCCATGAGTTTGGAAAAGTGTGGCTTTTCCAAATTTCATTGTACACTTCTAGCAACTTAATCATGTCATCATGATTAAGATGCTTCATCATCTCATATCGAATCTCATCGGGGCCCGGGGATGTTCCTCTACAGGCTTCTAGGGCTCGGACAAGCTCATTCATTGTTAGGTCTTTATTATAATCAAAGTCATCTCCTGTGGCAAAGTGAATAGGCTGCAGCTCAGCGGCTTCCTTGGTGGGCAGGAAAGCAGGATGGTAGTTTGCTGAGCTGCTTGTATAAGAGAACTGCCTGGCGAGTACATTAGCAATGTCTTTTGGTGAATCGAAATTTGTTCCCTCGTGGATGATGTTTTTAATTTTGCAGGATGTTTTGTTTTTATTAATTTTTTTGACAGTGGACCAAACCTCTGATATTTTTGTATTACTATTGATTGTAGAGACAAAGCTATGCCAGGAGTCTCTTTTAGCTTGTCTAATTACTCTACGAGCCCTAGCTCTTGCTAGTTTGTAGTTGCAAAAGTTCTCATTATTGATGTTATTTTTGAAAAGCCTGTAGGCCTTATTGCGTCGGCACAGCGCCCTGCGGCAATCTGGTGTCCACCATGGAACTCTATGCTTAACGCTATCTGTCGAAGTTTTAGGAATGGATAGCAAAGCTGCTTCAAAATCGAATTCTGAATATTGTTTACTTTATCATCAATGGTTTCTCCAACAAGTTCGAGCTTGACGCTCCTTGTGAAGGCGACCCAGTCTGCTCTTTTTATGTTAAATTTAGGCGCTGAAGGCGTTCTTGCTGTGTCGCATGAATATTTAATCAAAATAGGAAGATGATCGCTTCCCAACGAGTCGTCAATGGTGTGCCACAGGCACTTGGCTGCTACTGATGATGAGACCAGTGATATGTCTATAAAGCTCAAATTCCCGGTATTATCGTCTACCCGCGTTGGGCTACCATCGTTCAGAAGGACTAAATCAGAGTCGTTAATCAGCTTAACTACTTGCTCACCTCTACCATCCGCCCGCAGGGAACCCCATAATGTATGATGAGCATTAAAATCACCTAAAATTACTTTATTTTGTGGCAGACTATCCTGAAGAGCAAAGAGCTCATCATAAATTACCACTTTATCAGGGGGACAATAAACCGAACATGTAGCCAGATACGTGTTATTGATTTTTACTTTGCATGCGACAACCTCCAAAGTAGAATCAATAATCACTTCTGTAAAAGGGAGGCTTTGGTGGATGTACATGGCGACTCCGCCTCCACCCCTACCCTCACGATCCTTCCGACACAAATGGTAGTTTCTGAGTGATACGACCTCGTCGCAGACGAGGTTGTTTAAGTGTGTTTCTTGTAAGACTATAATATCGGGAGCATAGGACGAGGCTAATAATCTGAGGTCGTTTACTTTAGATCTAATACTTCGACAGTTCCATTGTATAATGGTTAACGCGATGATTACGTTTTATGGGGTTTGGAAGTGCCTTGTCCGCCAGTTTTAATTTTCTTTTTCTGGGAGGGAGGTTCGTCCTCCTCTCCCTCGCTACCCAGGGGCCTTCCATGGGTATTTTTGGAGACAGTAGCCTCCATGTCCTGCGTCTCGCCGCCAGGGAGACGCCCGGTGGAGGATGATCTGCTTCGAGAAGCAGACCAAACACCAGACGAAGTCCTAGCAGGAGCCGCCTGGACGAGAAGGTGCGATCCAGACTGTGTTTTGGTATCATCCTCCTTATGATGCTGCTGCTTTTGCTGGGTTGATTCAGCAATTTGTTGAATTGTATCTTTCAATTCTTTGATTTGACTCATTAATTCCTTGACCGTTTCCTTTAATTCAGCAATTTCTTTATCCTTAGCTGCAAGTTCCCGACTGATGCCGTTTGCACTGGAAGTGTTGTTAGTTGCTGCTGAAGCGTAGGAAGTATTGGGTTTGCTGGTCAAACCTTCAACTTTCCTCTTGGCTTCACGGTAACTAACATCATGTCCTCTCATGTATGCTAATATTTCAGTCTCCTTCTTCAAGCTGCTGCACTCGGCAGAGCCAGATTGATGGGGACCTCCACAGTTAGCACACTTGAGCGTTTTCTCAGTACATACAGCAGTGTCATGTTCTCCAGCACATTTACCACAAGTAAATTTACTAGTATCTTTGTCATTGCATCGTAATGAGGTGTGTCCAAATTTTTGGCATCTATTACAGCGCATAGGTTTTTGAATGTAAGGTCGCACTTGGACACGTTCATATCCAACCGTGACATACTCAGGTATTTTACTTGAAGCAAAAGTCAAAAAGCACAATCCGGTTTTTGTTCGCACATTCCCGTCTTTCTTGGTCATGCAGTTCACGTCCACTACGCTTTGGTCCTTCATATTTTCCAGAATTTCACTCTCCTCCATTGTTCTCAAATCCCTGCTAAAGATTACTCCCTTGCAGGTATTGGGGCCAATGGGGATAGTTACGTTGACCTTCAAATCATGAATCTGCGTCAGTTTAAGCAAGTCCTTAATCTGGGAGTTGAATTGCACTTTTACAAGGAGGCTACCATCTCGCAATTTCTTGACAAAATCAAAGTCGCCGTCCACTTGACCATCAAGGACCTTCTTGATGATGAAGGGGCTCACATTCAAAAGCGATTGATTTTCATTCACGCATTTGACAGTCAGATACCTTGCATTCTGTGGAGGGATGGAAAAGAATCGTCGTTCACGTTTGTCAGCAGTAGGGGTTCCGTTGTTCAAGGTCGTATTGGTCGTAGGCGAGTCATGGGTCGTCCCCCCTCCTTGAGGAGGAGGAGGGTTGTTAGCCGCGGGATCAATCATGCTGGGTATCGGACCGAGTCCGACCCCTGGGCCCGTGCCCGTTGTCCTGAAGGGACCAGTTAACCCTTAACTATCGTTGAACAACCTAACAGCAATAGCTAAGAGAAGAGTGTGGCAGTTTCCGTCATCTACCCCCCCAGTGGAAGCCTGGTTGCGTTCTCCAGTACCACAGAGGGATCGAGTTATGTGGAAGACACCTCCTTACCGCCGAACTTGCCTAGTGCGAAGGGCGGTAATTCGATGCCCACCCCCCAAGCGAATACGGGAGCCCACAAGGGTACTCCGGTAGGCTCAGGGAAGTCACATGAAGAGAGGAAGAGAATTCAGAATAAAGAGAAAGTGCGCCCAAAGGACGCCCCAGACTACTGGGCCTCCCTACCCAGGGGTCAAAGCCCGTAAGGGCTGCCCTGGTGTAGAAGAGAGCTGCGGGTCTGAGGTGGGGTGCTGACTACGCCTACTGTAGTCTCGTGTTACCTGCAAAATCAATGCACTGAAGGTGCAGGCAAAGCACAAAATGCTGAAAAAATCAGATTTACTCTAAGTAAATTACGTTATAAACTCAGAAGCAATAGCGCCGAGCGAGACGAGAGGCCCCGGACACCAGGGTAGCTCCTGTGGCACAAGGCTTGGGTCTATTGCTGCTGCGTCTGAAAAGAGAGAGGTCCGAGCTGGTCAAAGTCTCGTACACGAAGAGTGCCACACCATCGATATTCATAGCTCTAGTAAAAATACGTTTGTCCCGCCAATTCAAGGAAAGGTGAAATCGGGTAAGGTCACAAGATCTACTAATTGACTCCTTTGTGGCTAAGCGCTAGCAGAGCCATCTATGTAGAGATACATTTCACAAAATATAAAAAATGAGCAGAGCATTTTCCCCATTTTTTACTCACTTTCACCGGCGGCAATGGGCTAATATATATATATATATATATATATATATATATATATATATATATATATACGTATACACACACAAACACACACATGTATATGTATATAAATATATAAAGTATATATATATATATGTATAGAAGTGTGTGTGTCTATATATAACAAATATGCATTCATATATATATATATGTATATATATATATATATATATATATATATATATTTGATGTATATATAAATTATTTTTACACACATATTTATTAATCAGTTTAGCATCTTTTCGGTTAAGCTGGTGACCTTCAACGTGTAAGTGAATGAAACGCCATTCGATTCTCTAGCTAAGGGGGTGGTCACACTAGTCTATTCCAGGTATCCCTTTACAGAGCGGGACCCTTGCACAGCTTTGACGGGAAGCGAGATGAAAATCTTCTATTTTCGTAACCAATATCCGCCTTCATGCCACTATAGTGAGAGATTCCATAATATTGTATGTAAGGAAAAGTGTGTGTGTGTGTGTATGTATAAACATATATGTATATATACATACATATATATACATATATACATATATATATTGTATAAAGGGAAAGGAAATACCAATATTTGCGTTCGTACTCGTATTGTTCTGAACTGACGTAGGTGAGCCGCTAGGCTTTTAGCTCTCTTTTTTTCGGCTTTCATGGAGAATAGGTTGGGATCGCTGGCAGTCAAAAAAAAAAAGGTTGTTCTGACCTGTGGTGTCTTATTTGAGATGATTTGACTTTCCCCCATCTGTTCTCTGCATGGGCATTTAGAATTGTAATATGATGATTTATGAAACCATTGCTTATTTGGTTCCCAAAGGATTTTTTTTAAATGTGCAACCTTTGCTGCTGGTGGAAGAGAAGGCCCTAGCTACTTCCTTATTCTAACAGTTTCCAGAATATTCTCCTTTGCTTACTCATGAGTGATATATATTACGGTTAGTAAAATTATAAATAGTGATTTAAGAATAAATTTTCGCCGGCAATGTTTAAATAAACTATGGTTTTGTCATATAAGTAACCAGTTTCTCTCCCCTATACCATATCACTGGGAATATATGTATATAAATTGTAAGGTAAAACCCGAGTAATTCCTGGGAAAATAAGCCCAGGTGGTGCCTGCTATCAGAATTCAGGAATTTACTTTGGATCGATTCATATTTTCTCTGCAAGTAATTTGAGTGCAATGAATCTAGACTTTAACTGTAATTTTATTTTAATTATTTTAATTTTATTTTAATTACACTATAAATGTTGACCCCAAAAAGGACAACACAGTATGATGTAGGATAATCAATAACCTAGGTGAATTGGCGTTTCTAAACTTAATGTTTTTTTTTTTTATTATTATTATTATTTCAATCGATCTGCGATCCTATTCATAAAATCCACGGCAATCTTTGATGCCTGGTTCATCCAGGTTAGTGTAGACACGTTGGTCTTATCAGGGACGAAATTTCTCCATGGAGGGACACAATGTAACAGAGCCTGCTGATCTGTGGCTGAACAGCACTCGGCTTAGCTCTCTAGGGATCCCTGGACAAAGAAGACTAGTATGACCATTCCTTCAAGCAATGGTCACACTGTCTTGTTTGTTTGGGGATTGCCGGACCGCCACGCCGAGTGTCTGTAGGGTACAGGGCGGGATCGGTCACACTATACACAATGTCCCGTGGTGAGAAACATGGTGCTGGACCATGATGAACACACTAACCTGCTGGATAAAATACGCAGCGGAGATAGTCGTGGATTCCATGAGCATCATCTCATATCGTTTCAAAATTCCTGGAAATTCCATCAAACTAACAAATGCCATTATGAATTACATACATCAGCCAACCGTGCGAACTATCCCTGATACCCCATATTTGAACAATAATAGAAAATCCGACGGTAAGCCTTAAGAAGCATATGCTGCTATTAATATAGCGATGATGTAAGAATGACGAAAAAATGTATTAAAGTTGGGAGGAAGCAAATACAGTAACAGAATTTAATAAAATAATGATTAACCCAACCGCCCTGGATTTATGTTCTGTCCCCTGTAGTTTTGTTTGGTGAATTTTGTTACATACAGATAGATGGCTTCACGTGTGCTCAACTGACAAGGAGTCTGATTTCTTCATTCCTTGAATTGCGGGAAAATGTGTTATCGTTTTGATACAGTTGACATCGATACTGTTATTATTGTTATTGATGTTATGATTATTAAATTTAAGACAATGAGATAATGCAAAAGACCCTTTCCAAAAATCGAGAAAAAGGGTAAGCAAGTGAGATAGGTGGGACTAATGACTGACTCCTTGATGACTAAGCACTTGTAGAGCCATCTATGTGTAAATACAATAAATAAACTTGTATTACATTGGGAATGGCATGTTTTCTTGCCATACGTGCCGATTAGGTTAATTCTCGATCATGGCACAGCCTTGCCAACAACCGCACGATTATACCGAGTGCAAAGTAGTTTCTTGTTGCTTTCATCCATTATATATCTAACTTTCTGTTATCATGATTTTTTTTTTGGATGACATTCCATAATTGGTCTCAGGCTCTCACTTTGTTTACCAAGGCGTAAATAATTTCTGAAGTGAGCTCCGCGTCTTCAGCGTGTCGAAATAGATCTAAAATTTGTTGATCAATTGAATTTTAGTCTGGATAAATGATAGTTGTAATATTTATGACTTATTCATGGTGTTATTATAATTAATGTGATATAGTATTTACCGTTTAGACGACCAAGTAATAAGTGTCATAGGAGTTATACAACGAAGCAGCTAGAGTGCCTCGGTGCCGATGTAGGCGGGGAATTTCATCTCGGTTCCCCACAAATCTGGGTCAGTATTCCGCACTGTATAAAGGGAGTAGTGTTTGCGCAATACCAAGAGAAGTATCAAGAGCACCATTGGCTACATTGTACTACACCAAAGAATTACACAAAATAAGATCGCATTTAACATATCTTTAACCTTTCTTCTTTTCTTTCTTTGTTGGATTTCTTGGCTATCAACTAGCGGCATGTGGTTAAGGTTATTAAGCCAATGGATCCTGTTTATTCTATCAATCTATATAAGGTCATAAAGTTTTGTCTCTCTTAAAAAAATGATTACTTTATGGATGATCTTTTCATCATCTGATAATATATATAACATTGTAAACTCTTTATTTATTAGTTGGAAATAAGTTTTTGTCCATGGTTATGATTTAGATGGCAGACTGTAAGGATATGGGTAATGGAAAGGTTGGTGTTGCAAGGGGGGGCACTGCGGTGGAAATCTCTTTTCAATATAAGGAGTGAGGTGGGTAAGTTTTGTAGCGTTGACCCTAAGGCGAAACAACACCTCCTCCTCCCTTCTCTCTTTCCTGTGGGATGTGCCCCACAGTTCCATTTCTGGTTTAATTTTGTTAGTGAGTTGGAGGTCGGTCCACTCACTTTGCCACAGGAGATGTATTTTAGCTTTTATAAGAGACACAAAACACCTGAGATCTGTACGAACTATGGTAGTGTCCAGATCGCCAGTTGACCCGGCTAGTTTGTCAGCTTGTTCATTGCCATAAATACTAGAGTGACCTGGTACCCATATTAGCTTGATTGATTTGTTGGCACCATGTAACTTACGAATGATATTACCCAGCAATTCATTTTTAGTGGTTTCTAAGGATTTGATAGCTTTAAGTGAACTTAATGAATCGGAAAAAAATAACTATTCTATCGTGGGTCGTCGATAGTGCAAAATCAATGGCTTTATCAATGGCAAAAAGTTTAGCAATAAAAATCGATGTATGATTCGGCAATCTAAACTTTAGTTCACATTCAGTCGACCATACACCCGCACCTACACACTCATCTGTCTTGGAGCCGTCGGTATATATATGAAAAAAAAGATAGATGCTTAATAAGGATCTCTCTGAACCTCTGGCGTACCTCACCCTCCGGCGCCATGACCTTGGCTGACGGAAGCCAGGCTTCCAAGATAGCAAAATTGGGGGTTTCCCAAGGCGTTATATTTGACTTAACCAGGTTATCGATAGTAGAGAGATCTATACCGACTTTCTCGACGAGGTCGTGGAGTCTCGTGGCAAAGGGCCTAGTCCTTCCATTGCCATTAGGGTGGCTCGGGTCTCGAGCCACCTTTGCGGCATAGGTCAGTGCTAACTGGCCGCGTCTGAGTCGAAGGGGAGGTACTCCTGACTCCACCTCAAGACGCTCGATCCGAGTACATTTTAGGGCTCCAAGACACACACGCAAACAAGCATTCTGCACAGCATTCAAACCTTTCAAACTTGTTTTCGATGCTGAACCATACACGATTGACCCATAATCTACTTTAGACTTAATCAGGGCTTTATATACCATTAGCAAAGACTGTCTATCAGCTCCCCATTTATTACCAGAAATGCACTTTAATAAATCAAGTGCTCTTTGACATTTATTCTTTAATTGACCAATGTGGTCTTTCCAACTGAGTCTACTATCAAAAAGTAGCCCAAGAAATCTAGCAGAATTTTGAATAGGTATTGGGTGGTTGTCTAGAGTTAGCCTGATGTTCGGCTACCCCAATACTCTTTCTAGTGGAAAACTTAAAACCCCACTGGAGGCCCAAGTTATGAATCATATCCAGTGCCAATTGGATGCGATTTGCTGAGAATTCTGCATTATTGCTGGAATGCCATAATGCACAATCATTAGCGTACAGTGAGTATTTAAGATTCCGAGGAGGAGCTGGTAAGATGTCATTGATCATACATAGAAATAAAGTTGGTGGCAAGACACTTCCTTGTGGGACCCCGTTTGCCTGGACAAAAATGTCCGAAAAAGTGACATTGTCAGAAAATAATTTGACAGAAAAAGTTCTGTCAGAAATGAAATTTTGAATAAAACAAGGCAAGTTTCCACGTAATCCAAAAGCATAAAGTTTTCTGAGTAGGCCATATCGCCATGTCATGTCGTAGGCTTTTTTTATATCTAAAAATACTGAAATCATATTTTTTTCTTATTGATTTTATTAACAGTGGACCAAACCTCTGATATTTTTGTATTGCTGTTGATTGTAGAGACAAAGCCCCGCCAGGAGTCTCTTTTTGCTTGTTTATTTACTCTACGAGCCCTAGCTCTTGCTTATTTGTAGTTGCAAAAGTTCTCATTTGTGATGTTATTTTTGAAAATCCTGTAGGCCTTATTGCATCGGCACAGCGCCCTGCGGCAATCTGGTGTCCTCCATGGAACTCTATGCTTAACGCTATCTGTTGAAGTTTTAGGAATGGATAGCAAAGCTGCCTCTATAATCGAATTCTGAATATTGTTTACTTTATCATCAATGGTTTCTCCAACAAGTTCGAGCTTGATGCTCCTTGTGAAGGCGACCCAGTCTGCTCTTTTTACATTAAATTTAGGCGCTGAAGGCGTTCTCACTGTGTCGCATGAATATTTAATCAAAATAGGAAGATGATCGCTTCCCAACAAGTCGTCAATGGTGTGGCACAGGCACTTGGCTGCTATTGATGAAGAGACCAGTGATATATCTATAAAGCTCAAATTCCCGGTATCATCGTCCACCCGCGTGGGACTACCATCATTCAGAAGGACTAAATCAGACTCGTTAATCAGCTTAACTACTTGCTCACCTCTACCATCCTCTACCATAACGTATGATGAGCATTAAAATCACCTAAAATTACTTTATTTTGTGGCAGACGTTCCTGAAGAGCAAAGAGCTCATCATAGATTATCACTTTATCAGGCGGACAATTAACTGAACATATAGCCAGATACGTGCCATTAATTTTTACTTTGCATGCAACAAATTCCAAAGTAAAATCAATAGTCACTTCTGTAAAAGGGAAGCTTTGGTGAATGTACATGGCGACTCCGCCTCCACCCCTACCCTCACGATCCTTCCGACATAAATCGTAGTTCCTGAGCGATACGACCTCGTCAGAGAGGGGTTTGACAAATGAGTTTCTTGGAGAACTATAATATCGGGAGCATAGGACGAGGCTAATAATTTAAGGTCATTTACTTTAGATGTAATACTTCGACAGTTCCATTGTATAATGGTTGACGTAAGAATTACGTTTTATGGGGTTTGGAAGTGCCTTTTCCAGTTTTTATTTTCTTTTTATGGAAGGGGGGCGCCTCCTCTCCCTCGCTTCCCGGGGACCTCTCACGGGATGGTTTGGAGACAGAAGCCTCCATGTCCTGCACCTCCTGGCGAGGGAGACGACTGACAGACTGCGACCTGCTTCTCTCTCGAGAAACCGATCGCGAAGTCCTCACAGAAGTAGCCCGGACGGGAAGGTACGCTCAGGACTGTGATTCGGTATCATCCTCCTTATGATGTTTATGCTGGGTTGATCCAGCCATTTGATCGACCAATTTAGTCAGCTGATAAACTTTAATATTCAATTCCTTAACCGTTTGTTTCAATTTAGCAATTTCTTTTATCTTTAGCTGCAAGCTGCTGACTGACATCACTTGCACTAGGGGTGTTGTTAGTTACTGCTGCAGCATAGGAAGTATCGGGTTTGTGTGTCAAACTTTCCACTTTCCTCTTAGCTTCAGTATAACTAACTTCATGCTTTCTCATATATGCCAATGTTTCAGTCTCCTTCTTCAGGATGCTGCACTCGGCAGATCCTGACTGATGGGGACCTCCACAGTTAGCACATTTG
>NC_061859.1:25022576-25037576 GCF_019202785.1 Penaeus chinensis
TTCCATCTCCCAAAATAACTCCCAACCTAGACTCTCTCCTGTGTGTGTGTATTTGTTAGATTCTCTCTATCTATCTTTCTATATATCTATCTTTCTAACTATCTATCTATCTATAACACATTCTCTCTCTCTCTCTCTCTCTCTCTCTCTCTCTCTCTCTCTCTCTCTCTCTCTCTCTCTCTCTCTCTCTCTCTCTCTCTCTCTCTCTCTCTCTCTCTCTCTTTCTATTTTCTCTCTCTTTCTCTTTCTTTACACAGACACAGATGCACACATGCATATATGTGCCCATGCATTTGTTAGTTACAGATACAGTTGCCTGCCTCTTATTTTTATTTGATTGTGATATTCATATTTTACCCTGTCTAGCCGATACATTTTTCATGTCACGATTTCCCTTGTTAATTTATTCGTTTGCCGTATTTGACTATGCGAGTTTCAGTGTTTTATTATAAAGATCTGATAAAATATATTTTGAATTTTATGCGTTACACCACAGAACAACGGATTCATAACCGCGAGGTGAACACCATAGGCACCTCGATTTTCAGTTCGGGCTGAACCGATAAGCCAGCCGGCAATGTGGTGGTTCAGTTGGGGGAGGAAAAAAGAGGAAAAAGATATATAAATAAAATAACTTTCCATTTGGTACGGCTAGTTTATATTCGCCAGCCTCACACACTACACTCAGTCACACACTTAACACAAACCAAATATTAACCCCACATACGATCGACCTTAGCTGACGCCGCAGCACACTTTTATCGAATAAAAAAGTTGATATTTATGTAGTTTTTTATTAATAATTTTGTTTATTATAATCTATTTTACTAATTATGTATATATTATTATATAATTATATCACCTTTATAGTTACATATATGTATTAGTTGTTGATGGTTTTTTTTTATAATATATTAATATTATAGACATATAGGTTTGTAGGTGTGAGGTAATTTTATATTTTGTTTTACTTTTAGAGATGTTACATTATGATTGATATAGTGGTTGATATGTTGAAAGATATTTTAAAGTTGATTGTGTGGATTGATTTAGGGGGTAATAGTGGATGTGTGGAGTGTTCGTCTTATATTTGCGGACCTTCACACACTCCTACATAGACATACACACACACATTAACGATCACACACCACGACACACAACGGCACAAAACACTACCCACAACCACCACAAACACTCACGAGGCCGGGCACCTACTTCGATCCACCAGGGTCCGGGCCAACTCTCACGCTCAAATTTAAATAACTACACTAAACATGGGGGGGGAAACTATACATCAACTAACAAGAGTTGTTGGGGAGGTGGGATTGAGTGGGGTTGTTGTTGACACTGTGAGGGAGGTTTGGAGATAGTGTGATTGGTGGAGAGGTGTGTGGTGGTGGGATAAGTGGGACTGTGTGTTTTGGATGCTCAAGACTCACCACGAATCACTAAGACTTTCGAACCACTCAAACACACCTCTCTCACCCTCTCAAATCTCACCCCTCACGCTCATTCCAAATCTCACCACCCACTGTCTCTATATATTACCTATATACAAACACCATTAACTCACATGGGTGAGGATGGTGTTGATGAGATGAGAGAGTGATTGGAGTGAATGATTGTTTGAGCAGAGTGTTTGTGAGTGAGAGGTAAAGATTATGTTTGATAGGGTGAGATGAGTGGAGTGAGAGAGTTTAAGATAGTTATTGTTGGATTTTAGATTGTCAGTGATAACACACACTCAACATCTCTTCAAAAAGAATCTCTCACACTCCCTCTCACTCACAATCCCCACTCTATACACCCAACTACCACAACACCACGCACAACATATGTATCACTTCACTCACATATATAACTCACACTAACCATCACTTCACACACACACAACACATCACTACAAACAACACACACACACTCTCTCATCACTCAAAATGAACACACCATCACACTCCAACTCTCACAACATCTACACACTACTCTACACACACAAGATTGAGAGGTGTTTAGTATTTATATAGTATTAGATTTGTATATATATACATATAAGTTATATAATTATATATATATATACATATACATATGTTTTTGGTTGTATTTTTTTTTTGGTGTGTGTTGTCGGTGTTATAGATATGTTTGTATATAAATACCTTATAATTAAGTAATATATAGGAAATAATCTGTCAGAATATATATCTTTAATTTATATGATTATATAAATTTGAGTATTATATATATAATTAGATTTTTATATATATAGATATATGTGATTTCTTAATGGTTATTTTGTTATACATTTATTATAGAATATATATAGATAGTAAATATTATATGGAAAATATATATTGTATATATATACATAGTTATATATATTATTATATATATATTTTACTATACTATTATATATTAGAGATTGTATAGTTATATATTTATATATTATGCAGGTATATAGATACATATTTTATATACATTTATATATATACATTATATAATACCACCTACCATATATATTTATATATATAGAATTATATATTTATAGATTTATATACATTGTATTATATTATATACTTATATTATTGATATATATTTATATATATATATATATTTTATATATTATATATATATTATATTTTATATGGTTGTAATTTATACAGAGATATATTATTTAGTTGATATAAATATTATATTTATATATACACACCACAACACACACACACCACACTCCCACATACAACACCAAACAAAACCAACACAATTTTCAACATAATATATATATATATATATATATATTATTATTATATAATAGTATATATATATATATATATGTATATATTACATAATATAATCTATGTTTTGCTATGTTGTTCTTTTGTGCGTCTTTAAGTGTTTGGTTGTTGTTTTTTGATTTGTTTTTTGTGTGGTGTTAGTTTATAACTGCTTTGGTGTTATATTATATATACGAGCAATATTATGCACACATTCGTCAAGTTTATGTAGAGAGGTTGTGTACACATACCACGTATTTTCTTACAAACCATACACCCCCAAAAAACAACACTCACCAACACACCACACACACCAACAAAACCCCCACACAAAATATATTTATATATATATATAGATAAAGATTTATAATAGTTTTAGATAGATAGATAAAATAATAGATATAGATATAGATTAGATATAGATACACCCATACATAATACATACATACATACACATAATACATTTTATACTATATCATTTCACACACACGCGCGCACAACACACACAACACACACACACACACATACAACACATTTTTTTTTTTAAGTGTTTGTGTGTTTTGTTTGTGTGTGTTTTTGTGTGTGTGTGTGTTGTGTGTGTGGTGTGTGTGTGTGTACGTGCATCCATACAGGTACACATGCATGTATACTTGCACACGCACGTATTATACAAACATACACACAAACACATACACATATGTATGTGTTTCCTTAATGAACCAAGGCATAAGATTCTAGACCCAAGCCAGAAAAGACGACAGCATTGCGAATCCTCCGGCGTCGGCCCACCGCCCTTGCCATCCGGAACTCTTCATAAAAAGGTCATTTTCATAACTGTATTTGGCGCTGCAAAGCTTCCAGCCGAGAGTGAGCCGCTTAACTGCAGATGGTGGGATGCAGTGCATTGGATCCCCCGGCGATTTGCATACGTCAGCAGAGGATAAGTTGATTGTGACAAATGTAGAAAAGGTCTGACGGAATATAAATAATTCCGCGGAGCAAGATGTGCAACTGCATATTTTGCATTGTGCACTGTATATTGTCTTTCATAATGTACCCATGTTAATCTCCCACAACTGTATGGGTTGGAGGTAAATTGTAAAGGGAATGTTGTAAACATTTTACAGTTATTTATTTCAAGATCTTATTTACAAAAAATGTTAGAGAAAAAGGAGATTCCATTTCATGGCATTTCGAGTACAAGGACCCGACACTGGACAACAGGACTGTAGAACCTGAACGTTCGTCCTTAATTAACTTAAGAAAAGAGCTTTCTATTTTAGAAAGCTTTCACCTAACGTCGATTAACTAAACTGGCCTGGATTCCTATTTACACATCAAAAGTTGACTCGAAATTTCCGCCAGTACGTATAGTCCCAAACATTCTCTACACAAAGATGCCCCTATTCTAAATGTTTACAAATACAAAAGTCTTCATCCACACTTTGCAACATACAGTAAAGATCTATATGATTACACGCGTCTTCCCATCAAGCGCACTAATCTCTTGGGAAATAAAATAGATTTCGTCTCGGTTACGCCCACAAGACTGAGCGCCGATGGGAAGTCCGTTGGGCGGCGCTGTCCGTTCGCTCAGGATCAAGAAAGGGGTGAAAAAACAGTTTCAGCACTTTTTGTTCCTTATTTTTTTATCCTTGTTCTCATTTCTTTTCGTTTTTCTTTATCTTGTTTTCTCTATATTGCGGTTCTTTTTTTCCAGCTTCTTAAAGAGAAGCTTTCGGATCCTTCACATGAGCGTTTCGGAAGCCCTCTTTACCTCAGACTTTGATTTGCATTTTTATTCGAATTCTTTCTTGTCCTTATGATCTTATCTCTGTACTTCAGTTTCTTTTTTCATCTTCTTAAAGAGGAGATTTTGGATCCTCCTTAAAAGAATTCTGAAAACAGTCCTGTTTACACCGAGATTCCCGAGACTTTGCATTCCACTCAGCCTTCGCGCCAGCTCCGTCCCAGACGCAGGCGAAGGGTGGACAGTCCTTGACTCTGCTGCAAAAATAGAAATAGAGACCTAAGCATAAGAGGTATAATTCAATACTATATGAGAAATCAATGGAATTTATCAATTTGTATTAGCTTTATCACACACTTGGCATCAAATTCACTATCGACAGATTAGATAGGTGACTAGGTAGACGGATAGATAAATAGATTGACAGTTCCATAATAAAATACATTGACTATCTTTTTGTGTGTATACGTGCGTGCGCCTGTCTATTCCTGTGTGTTCGTGTTTGTGTGATAAAACCCAACCCTTTTTTCTAAGCAAGTGAGCAAACCAGTTTTCGTAAGCATGTTTTTACAAGTAGGTCTGTTTACGCCCCGCAACAAGCATATGCGTATAAATGTTTACGGCGTCCCCCTTATGCACGTTCAACAGAGCCGTTCAAGGGAGCAGGATCGGAAAGACACACATTTGGCCTCACCTTCGGAGTCGGCGGCGCTGACGACGGAAGAGAGGGGCGCTGCGGGAGCGACGCCCACGCCTTACGCAGACCCGTACTTGGCGTGCCACTCCAGGTACTGCTGGTGGTTGCTCTGCGTCGGTTTGGTCCTCGACAGCGCCGTCTCCACGTCCCCCATCTTGATCGTGTCCAGCTTCAGGTCCGGCAGCTCCGAGTCCTCAACTGGGAGGGAAGAAAGGCCAGGGATGAGGGTGACGGTTCTCTGCTGAGGAGGAGCGTGGGAGGACGAAGTGAGCATGATGCGGAGGATGGGGGTGGAGATGAGGAGGATGAGGGTGAAGATGAGGAGGATGGAGATGATGATGGTGAGAAGGAGGATGACAATAATGATAATAATAAATGTTGTTGTTATAATGTTAATAATGATGACAGTTACCATTATCATATCATTATTGTTTTTATCATTAATAGTAGCAGTAGTAATATTAGTAGTAGTAGTATTTAAAGTAGGAGCAGTATTTTAGTAGAACTAAAAGAAGGATATATATAAGAATATCTAAAATACTAATGATAATGAACATAATATAGATAACACCAATAATAAAAACAATAATAAGCAAGAACGGAAAGCAAGATTTAGGATTACGTCCCTGCAACCCGTCTCGACACAGCTGATCTCTTTGGAGTGGCCGGCGACTTCTTAGCAGGTTCAGCTCAGTGGAATTTGCGAAGGCCGGCCACTCCTTGGGAAGCCGAGACTTATTCAGCTGGGCGTCTGCTCCGAAGGGCAGACTACAGGCTTCAAGGCTCCACCGGGAAGAGGAATTCACGCGCGCAAGCGCCCGCGTGCTACATCGCAATGATGTGTTCAAATAGATGAATTACACCTTTTCTTATTGCAACTGCCACGGTGGTCCAGTTGGTAGCGCACTGGACTCCGCCCCTCGCGGTCCCGGGTTCAATCCCCGGCCGTGGCAGTTGCAACTCGCCTGCAATCCGACTGCTGGCTCAAGCCCGATCTCACGGCGAGAAGACATGTCGCCGTGAGAGGTCAACTGCAGGTGTCCCAGCCGTTCCCTCAGAACACCTTTTTCAACTCTCTTTATTTTAGTACTTTGATTATTATCATTACTATCATCGTCATCATTATTATTGCCTTTATCATTATTATTGTTATTATTGTTGTTGTTCTTATTTCTATTATTGTTATTATTATTACTATTATTACCGTTATTATTATTTTTATTACTCTCTCTCTCTCTCTCTCTCTCTCTCTCCTCTTCTCTTTCTCCTCCTCTCTTCTTTCTTTCTTTACTTCTTTTCTTCTCTCCTACCTCTCTTTCTCCTTTCTCTCTCTCTCTCTAATCTTTCTCCATCTCTCTCCTCCCCTCTCTTTCCCTCCTCTCTCCACTTCTCTCTCTCACTCAACCTTCTTCTCTTCTTTCTCTCTCTCTTCTCTCACTCTCTCTCTCTCTCTTCTCTCTCTCTTTTTCTCTCTCTATCTCTCTCTCTCTCTCTTCTCTCTCTCTCTCTCTCTCTCTCTCTCTCCTCATCTCTTTCCCCTCTCTCTCTTTCTCTCTTCTTTTTTCTTCTCCCTCTCTCAATCACCCCTATTCTATCTCTATCTCTCCTCTCCCCTTCTCTTTCTCCCCCTTTATCCGGAGGGTGGGAGTTATAAGGAGGGGGAGGGGTAGGTGGTATGGTTAATGGTGGAGGTATGTTTTTAGTGGGAGGTTGGTGTATGTGTGTTGGTATAGGGTAGGGGGGGTTGGTTAAATGGTTAGGTGGTAGTTGGGTGGTATTTGTAGTTGTGTATATCTGTATTAAGGTAATGTATTGGATTAGGGTAGGTTGGGTCTAGTATGAGGGCGAGTGGAGGTGAAGGGAGTGTTTAGTGGAGGTTAGTTGTGTGGGGTAGTTTGTTTATAATAGTAAGTCTTTTGTGAGTGGGGGTGTAAGTGTATATTTGGTCAGGGGGGGTGATAGTTTGGTGATAATTGTTTTTTAAGATGTAATCTTTTGTTTTTTTGGAGTTGTGAGGTAAATCTTTAGTAGGGAGGGGTGTTAGAGGTAGGTAAGCTGTAATGTTCTTAGTAGGTGGGTAGTGATGGTGTTGTAGGTTGTAGGGGGGTTGTGGTGGGGGTTTAAAGTTGTTGGGTGGGTGTGGGTTTGGAGGGTAATGGTTAGTTGGGCCTGCCGGGGGGTGTTAGGGGGGTGTTAGTGTTTAGTGAAGTTGGGGGTTAAGCTTCCCTTTTCTATTAAAGTTGTTTGGTTATGGGTGGGTAGTTTTTTTTTTTATAAAATTGGTTATGGATTTGTGGGGTAAGCTAAGATTATGTTTATTGGTTAGAAATTAGTGTTAGGTAAAATGTTTTTTAAGCCTGAGTTGGGGTTGGTAGCTTGTGTCTTTTATGGTATGGTATGAGGTTTAATCTGGTGTTTTGTATTATAGGTGGATGTAAGAAGAGCGAAGGTTAAGTTATTAAGCTGTAAAAGAGGGAGGTGGAAGGGAGGGGGTATTGGTAAGGTATAAGTGTTGTTAAGATGGGAAGGTACCTCTCCTCGTGCTAGGTTGTGGGTTTTCTTTTTTTTGTTGAGGTTTACAGTTTAAGAAAGCATGCTTTGGTTTATTTTGTTTTTTTTTTTGTTTTTTTGTTTTTTAAAGTTTTGGGGTGGGTGGAGTGAAGTTTATTAGTAATTGTTGAAGTAAGCTATCGTTTATGGGTGTATATTTTAAGCTTCGATTTTTCCACAAGGGTTTTTTTCAAAGAGGCTGACAGACAAGTAGTAACAGATTACTTTGATACATAATATCTTGGTAGATGGGCGGGGGGGAGGAAGAAAAACACAAAAATAAAAGGGGGTAATTTTTATAAATTGATGTGTTGGCATGTCCTAATTAGTATGAAAAGCTAAATAGTAGAAAACAACCCCACAACAATATATATTACAACAACATCTTTAAATCATATGGTTAATGATAAATATATTAATAATAATACTAGAATAAAATAATTAAATAATAAATTTATAAAATAATAATTAAAAAAAAAATAAAAATAAATATATTAAACAAAAATCATTTTAACAATTAACAAATTATAATGATTCTGGAAGTAGATTGATTAAGATTCTTTAATGATATATAATAAAGTTGAGTTGATAATGATATTTTAATGGAGTTTTGGAGTTTGATATGTGGAGGATAACAAACAAAATAAGCAGCAGCTAGCGAAATGAACTAGTTACAGCAATGCAACAAATAAATAGTTTTACTACACTTACTATACTACTCCTACTACTACTAGAGTACACTACTAAGTAAATAATAATAATAATAAAAAAAAATAAAAATAAATAAAAAAAATAAACAGCTAACAATAAGGTAATGAATATAGTGGATAATAATAATTATGAAAGATATAATAATTAATAATAATGATAATAATTATTTAATAACAATGATAATTTAAAAAATAATAACGGTGTTCATAAATAAGAATACAATGGTGAGATGATAATGAAAATAATTATAATAATCATAGTACTAATAATACTGGTGTTAAATAACGATGTGATAAGGATAATTAATAAGAATAATATAAGAATAATAACAATAATAATAATAATAATCAATGAATAACCACATGATGATAACAGGGGGGGGAAAACAAAAACCAAATCAAAGTTGTAAGGTGATTACAATTCTCTTCGAAGGGATATTAATAAAATGATAATGATTAATAAACACACAGCTAAAGCAACTAGCCAAAAGGAGCAAACAACGTTTACAATCACAAATAGTATTGATTGATAATGATAATTTAATCATTAATAATAATAATAATAATTAACTAGATAATGATGATGATAATAATAGGACAATAATAATTATTATAATAGTAAATTAATAAAATAACAATCAAGGATACAGATATTTTCGATAACAATAGTGTTGTTTAGTAGGATGAGTTAATTGTATAGAGTAGTAAGTATAAGTTAATTATGAAAAGTCATAGTAGGATAAGTGTGTTGTAGTACAGAGTATAGTTGTTAAAAGTTAGTTATGAGCATATGGTGTTTTAGTTGTATAGTAGGAGTAGAGTGAGTTATAAGTAGTTTAGTAAATACGTAGTAAAAGTAATTAAGTAGTATAAGTAGTAAAGTATTGTAGTAGTATTAGTAGGTGTAACTGGGTCTATAATATTAATGTTAATATTAATGGATATAAATAATAACAATATTCATTTTTATCATGGGCGACCTATGAACCATCTTTTATTATCATGGTATATGGTTTGATGTCTGAATCGTATGGTGGAAATGTAAGGAGTCGTGGGGTTTAGGGGTGGGGAGGGGGTTGGTTGGGTGAGTTGAGTGGACGTCAGGTTAGTAGCGGGTTGTTTGTCCTGTGCTCGCGATTAATGGTGTGTGAGCGAGTGACGCTCTTCAGTCGATTCTGCGATGAGCCGGAGGCTTAGGGGGACTTGACTGAGCGAGGGGTCTGGGCAACAGTGTTGGGGATATGTAGGAGAAGAGTTGGGTATCATGGGTCTGTGCTCATTTTCCGGCTTTCTCGTAATGGTTGTGTTTTAAGAGGGGATGCTGTCAGGCTTCGCCCCTCCCTCCCAACCCTCTATGCCTGTGAACTTTGTAAATTAATGACCGCCCCCCCCCCCCCCCCCCCCCCCCCCCCCCCCCACCCCCCCCCCCCCCCCCCCCCCCCCCCCCCCCACCCCCCCCCCCCCCACCCCCCCCCCCCCCCCCCCCCTCCCCCCCCCGCCCCCCCCCCCCCCCCCTCACCCTCCCTCTCCCCCACCCCCCCCCCCCCCCACCCCCCGCCCCCCCCTCCCACCCCCCCCCCACCCCATCTACCCGGCTCCTTCCCGCCCCCTCACCTTATTTCTGGAGTTTGATCTTTTCCAGGACCACTACACGGTATTACTTTAGGAACACCTTCCTCCTTGAGGAAGCCCTTGGCGGGCCTTCTTTTTCCCTCGCCGCCGACACACCACCTTCAGGTCGGAAGCCGCGCTGAGCCGCTTTTTGTATGTACGAGCTCGCCGCGGTATTATGTTGCAGAAATCGATGTGTATTTTGGTTTTTTTTTGTATTATACCGCCTGTTCGCTGTATCTTGTATGGATTTACTAGTCCGCTTTGCCCGTGTATGTATTTCCGTATTTTTAGAACGCCGCTTGGCTTCTGCTGATAGCCGCTCCGCTGTTGGTGTAAGTGTATCGCGGGATTACTAGCCGGCTATTGTTTAATAAGCGGGGGGGTGTGGATGACAGTCCGAGATCCGGGCGTGTCGTGGTGGGTAGGTGGGGTGTTGGGGCCGGGGGGATGGGGGGTCGCGTTGGGGGGTGGGTGGGGGAAGGGAGGGTGAGGGGGGGAGGGGGGAGAGGGGCGTGGCGTGCTGGCGGTGCAGCTGCGTGGGTCGATGTTGAGAGAGGGTGTGGGAGTGGGCGACGAGGGTGCGAGCGCGCGAGCGAGAGAGAGAGCGCGAGATAGGAGAGCGCGCGCGATGCGCGCGACGAGCGCGGCGAGCGCGGCAGAGAGAGAGAGAGAGCGAGAGGAGAGAGAGCGCGAGAGGCCGAGGCAGAGCGAGAGCGAGAGATCGAGAGAGGAAGAGGGCGAGACGAGAGAGAGCTAGAGAGGGAGAGAGACAGAGCGCGAGCGCGAGCGAGCGATCGCGCGAGCAGCAGAGAAGAGACGAGAGAGAGCGAGGAGGCGAGAGTATCGACAAGCGGCGACGCCAGAGAGGGCGTAACAGAGCGCGTCGCGAGCGAGAGAGGAGGCGAGAAGAGCAGAGGTGAGCGAGCGCGAGAGGAGAGCGAGAGAGTGAGTGCGCGGAGCGCAGCGCGCGATCGAGCGAGTGATACGAGAGAGAGGCGAGATCAGATAGAGAGAGCGCGCGCGCGAGAGGAGAGAGAGCGAGAGTCCGCGCGCGAGCGAGCGAGCGAGCGAGAGCGAGCGCGAGAGCGATGGCAGCTCTGAGAGAGGACAGTGCGCGAGCAGAGGCCGGCAGAGAAGAGACGCGCGAGCGCGAGAGCGAGCGGAGAGGAGCGAGCGCGCAGAGAGCTCAGACGCGACTACCGAGCGCGCGCGCGCTGGGCGAAGAGCGAGCGGCTACAGCGCGTAGAGGCGCGAGGGAGACGAGAGAGAGAGCGCGAGGCATAGAGTCGAGCGCGGGAGCGCGAGAGCGCGAGACGAGCGAGCTGCGCCGCGTAGAGCGAGCACGTAGACGAGAGCGACGCGAGAGCGGCGCGAGAGACGATCGAGCGAGCGAGAGAGAGACGACGATGGCGAGCGAGAGCGATTGAGAGCGCGTGAGCTTGGCGGGCGAGAGAGGGAGAGACGAGTCAGAGGAGTGGCGAGAGAGAGAGCGAGAGAGCGAAGGGAGCGAGAGCGAGCGCGCGCGGGAGAGCGAGAGCGGAGAGCGAACGAGCGACGCGACGCGGCGCGCGTCGAGCGAGCGAGAGGGAGAGAGCGAGGAGAGAGCGAGAGAGCGCGAGACCGCGCGCGAGCGCGGCGCAGCGCGAAGCGTCGCGACGCGCGCGAGAGCGCGAGCACTCGCGCGAGCACAGTGCGTGAGCGCGAGGCGCCGGGCGCCGCGACGAGAGCGGACGCGCGCGAGCGCGCGAGCGGCGCGACCGCGCGCGCGATGCGCGGGACGAGAGCGAGAGCGGCGTGAGCTTCGACGCAGAGCGAGAGGGCAGAGAGAGAGAGCGGAGCAGCTCAGAGAGCGGCTAGAGCGAGGAGAGAGAGAGAGAGCGCGACGCAAGAGAGAGCGAGCAGAGCGACGAGAGGGAGAGAGAGAGAGGAGAGCGAGCAGAGCAGAGATAGAGAGAGAGACGCGGGAGAGAGCGAGAGGAAGAGAGAGAGAGAGAGAAGAGCGACGAGCGAGAGCGGAGAGAGCTAGAGAGAGGGGGAGAGAAGAGAGAGGCGAAAGCAGAGGAGCGAGAGCGAGAGTAGAGGGAGAGAGAGGAGAGCGAGAAGAGAGAGAGCGAGCGTAGAGAGAGAGAGAGCGAGAGAAGAAGAAGCTGCGAGCGGAGAGAGAGGAGAGAAGAGAGGGAGAGAGAGGCGCTAGAGAGAGGAAAGACGGACGCGCGCGGAGAGGCGAGAAGAAAGAGAGAGCGCGAGAGAAGGGGCTGAGAGCTAAGAAGAAGGCGAGGAGCAGAGAGAGCGAAGGAGAAGCGCGAGGATCAGCGGCGAGGGAGCGCGAGAGAGGGGGGGCTCCCCAGACGAGCCAACATCAAGAGCGCGAGCTAGAGAGAGCGCAGCGAGGGAGCGCGCGAGACACGCTGCTCTTTTCTCGCTCGTCTCTCTCTCTCTTCTCTCTCTCTCTCTCTCTCTCTCTTCTCTCTCTCTCTCTTCTATCTCTCTCTCTCTCTCTCTCTCTCTCCTCTCTCTCTCTCTCTCTCTCTCTCTCTTTCTCTCTCTTCCTCTCTCTCTCTCTCTCTCTCTCTCTCTCTTTCTCTCTATCTCTCTTCTCTCTCTCTCTCTCTCTCTCTCTCTCTCCTCTCTCTCTCTCTCTCTCTCTCTCTCTCTCTCTCTCTCTCTCTCTCTCTCTTTCTCTCTCTCTCTCTCTTCTCTCTCTCTCTCTCTCTCTCTCTTCTCTCTCTCTCTCTCTCTCTCTCTCTCTCTCTCTCTCTCTCTCTCTCTCTCTTTCTCTCTCTCTCTCCTCTCTCTCTCTTCTCTCTCTCTCTCTCTCTCTCTCTCTCTCTCTCTCCCTTTCGCTCTCTTCCCCTCAGCTCACCTTGGCCAGGCTCTCATAATCGAGGTCAGTGTTGATGGAGTGGCCCGTCTCGGCGAGGTCGGAGATCACTTCGGGCAGATGGTGCCTGAACATGGCCTCCCGCGCCTCCATGCCCGGCAGAGGCACCAGGATGCGCTTCTCCAGCCTCCGCAGCATCGCCGGGTCCAGTTGCCTGAGGGAGGAGGCAGTCCGGTTGGGTTTAGTCCTTTAGTGTTGGTGTTATGATTAGTGCCATTATTAACATCATTATTGTCATTAATATTGCCTTTATTTTTATTGTTATCATTATTACAATTATCGGTATCAGGATTATTAGTACTATCATTATGAGTATGATTAGATTGTATTTAGTATTTTTATTACCAACAGTAGTAGTAGTAGTATCATTATTGTCAGTATCATTACTAATACTATTAATGTTATCATTATCACTGTTATTATAATTACTGTTATCATCATCATGACTGTTATTATCAGTATCGTCATTAGCATTAGCATTATTCGCATCATTGTTATTATTATTGTAGTTACTGTTTTCATTATCATTTCTAATATTGTTATTATCATTGATATTATCATCCTCATAAGCAGGAGAAGAAGGCAGAGGGGGAAAAAAAGAAGACGATGACTATAAAAAAGGAGATGATGATGATGGAAAGAAAAACAGAAGAAGCAAACGAAGAAGATGAATCCTGAGTAAACGGAAAATGAAAAGGAGAGGGGAGGAGCAGAATAAGAGGTAGCAAGAAAAAATATAAATCAAAGACCGAAGAGACGAAGAGGAGGCGAAGGAAAAGCCCTCTCACCAGGGGACGTTGGAGGCGGCGAGGAGGAAGACGTGGTCGTTGGACTTAGTGAGGCCGTCGAGCTCGACCAGGAGCTGCGTCTTCATGCGGCGCGACGCCTCGTGCTCCTGCTCGCCCTGCCGCGCCGCCATCAGGGCGTCCACCTCGTCCACGAAGATAGTGGAGGGCGCGTGGAACCTCGCCATCTCGAACAACACCTTTGGGCGGCGGGGAAAGGGCAGGTTAGTGGGGGCGGAGGGAGGGGGGAGAGTGCCTTTGCTTGACTGTTTACAAAAGTTCGCTCAATCGTTTCATCTGCTTTAATGGAGAACTAGGCAGAGAAGGGAACGTTCCAAGAACACTGCCTGATGCTGGCGCTGTACGAGTATTGTACAAACAATGTATGCATTAGCTTAAGCCCCGTGTTTCACTTCTAAAAGATATACGAAAGATACTAAAATTGAAATATTGAAATAAAACACATAGCACATGCACCATTTAACAGAACCTGCGAAATAACCTCCTTTTGAGGTAAAGGACTCACCCTGGCGAGTTTCTCCGAGTCCCCGCGCCACTTGGAGACGAGCGTTGTGGCGGAGATGTTGAAGAAGGTCGTCCTGCACTCCGTCGCCACCGCCTTCGCCAGGAGGGTCTTGCCTGCGTCGGGAGGAGCAATCATTAGCGAAGGTGAGGACGCTCTTTGGGGGGAATGTGTTGTGTGGGGATGTAGTGATACAACATACGTTCTTTTCGCTTTTTTTTTTTTTTTTTTTTTTTTTGTGGAATCCAGTATGGAATTATTTTTAGCATACTAAAGTGTTAAATGTAGTTGATTAAAAAAACTAGAAATAAAATCTTTGCCTTAAAATATCTTTTCCTCGCCTCAACCCACTCCTTTCTACCTTCATTTCCATTCCTCTACTTTCATTACTAACTTTTCTCTACTTCATTAAATAACATCCTATTCTCTCCCTGCCCTTCATCCTGCTACTTCCCCCTACCCTCCTCCTCCCCTGCCCTCCCGTTCCCTACCACGTGCCCTCAGCCCTAACCTGTGCCCGGAGGACCGTACAGCAGGATGCCCCGCCACGGCTTGAACCTGCCCACGAACAGCTGCGGGTACTTAAGCGGGTACACGACCGCTTCCTTGACCAGCCTCTTGGCGTCCTCGACCCCCAGGATGTCCGACCAGTGCACCTCGGGGTTCTCGACGAGGATCTCCTGCGGGCGTCCGCGGCGGCAGAGGGACCGAAGCGAAAGGGA
>NC_061859.1:25055076-25057576 GCF_019202785.1 Penaeus chinensis
TCCTCCCCCCTTTTTTCCTCCTCCTTTCCTCCTCCTCCTCCTCCTTCCTCCCCCTCCCTTCCCCTCCTCCTCCCCCCTCCTTTTTTTCCCCCTCCCTCCCTTTTCCCCTTCCCCCCCTCCTTTTTTCCTTTTTCCCCCCCCTTCTTTCCCCCTCCCCCTCCCCCCCCCTCCCCCCCCTTTTCCTCCCCTCCTCTCCTTCCCCCCTTCCCCCCCTCCTCCTCCTCCTCCCCCCCCTCTTTCCTTTTTCCCTTCCTCCCCCCCCCTCCCCTTCCCTTCCTCCTCCCCCTTCCCCCCTCCTTTCCCCTTCCTCTTCCTCTTCCTCCCCCTTTTCCCCCCCTCCTTTCCCCTCCCCTCCCCCCTTTTCCCCCCCCTCCCTTTCCCCTTTTTCCCCCTTTCCTTCCCCCCCTCCCCTCCTTTCCCCCTTCCCCTTCCTCCCCCCTCCTCCTTTTTTTCCTTTTTCCTTTTCTTCCCTTTTTCTTCTTTTTCTTCCCTTTTTCCCTTTTTTTTTTCCCCTTTTTTTTTCTTTTTTTTTTTTTTTTTTTTTTTCTTTTCCCTTTTTCCTTTTTTCCCTTTTTCCCCTTTTTTTCTTCTTCTTTTTCTTTTTTTCTTTTTTTTTCTTTTTCTTCTTTTTTCCCTTTTTTTTTTTCTTTTTTTTCTTCCCCTTTCCTTCCCTTTTTTTCCCTTTTTCCCCTTTTTCTTTTTTTCTTTTTTTTTTTTTTCCTTCTTTTTCCTTCCCCTTTTCCTCTCAACTCCCTTCCTCTTCTTTCTCCTCTTCTTCTTCTAATAATGATAATAATAATGAACAAATAAGTAGAGAAAGCATCTTCATCATCATCATCATCATTCATCATCATCATCATTCATCATCATCATCAATCATCATCATCATCATTCATCATCATCATCATTCATCATCATCATCATTCATCATCATCATCATCATCAATCATCATCATCATCATTCATCATCATCATCATCATTCATCATCATCATCATTCATCATCATCATCAATCATCATCATCATCATCATTCATCATCATCATCATCATCAATCATCATCATCATCAATCATCATCATCATCAATCATCATCATCATCAATCATCATCATCATCAATCATCATCATCATCAATCATCATCATCATCAATCATCATCATCATCATTCATCATCATCATCATCATTCATCATCATCATCATTCATCATCATCATCATCATCATCATTCATCATCATCATCAATCATCATCATCATCATTCATCATCATCATCATCATCATTCATCATCATCATCAATCATCATCATCATCATTCATCATCATCATCATTCATCATCATCATCATCATCATCAATCATCATCATCATCAATCATCATCATCATCTTCCTCCTCCTCCTCCTCCTCCTCCTCCTCCTTTTCCTCTTCTTCTTCTTCGTCTTCCATTATTTTACTTCCTCGCGTTCCGATCGCTAATCCAAGCCTTTCGCTTGATCCCTAAAGGTGGATTTCGTGTTTATGTTCCGTTAATTGGCAGTTCGTGGACAGATGCTAACAACATATGTTGATATATATTACATATATATATTTTTTCAACTTCTTTCCCACCTCCTCCTCCTCCTCCTCCATCTCATCCTCATCCTTTTCCTCTTCTTCTTCTTCTTCTTCTTCTTCTTCTTCCTTCTCCTCCTCCTCCTCTTCCTCTTCCTCCTCCTCCTCCCCTCCTCCTCCTCCTCCCCTCCTCCTCCTCCTTCCTCCTCCTCCTCTCCTCCTCCTCCTTCCTCCTCCTCCTCCTCTTCCTCTTCCTCCTCCTCCTCTTCCTCTTCCTCTTCCTCCTCCACCTCCTCCTCCCCCTCCCTTATACCCATCCCCTAACTCCTTTCCTTCCCTCCCACTCCCCTTCCCTCCCCCTCCCCTTCCCTCCCCCTCCCCTTCCCTCCACCCCCTCGGCCCTCACTACCCGCCCTCGTCTGTCCGGCTTACAAAAAGGGTGGACGACGCCTTCAGAAATAGGGGAGAGAGAGAAGGGGAATAAAAGGAGAGAGGAGCAGGAGGAATCTGATATAAAACAAAATTAAGCAGACGGTCTGTGGCATATAATCATGTGACTCAAGAGAAGTTGAACGTTGACATGGGTTAATTAAGTAAACGTTGAAAGATACATTCCTATGTTATATACCTTATAATAACCACAACACAAAGAGTAAATGGTAATGCTGATGGTAATGAGGATTATAATGTTGAAAAACGATCATTATCACTCTCAGATAGTAATAAAATATATTTACATTACATTCATACTAAAATGGTATTCATACCGTTAAAATAATGATGATTATGATTATTATAATAATGATTAACAATAACAATAAACCTGATCATAATAATGATAATAATAATGAACAAATAAGTAGAGAAAGCATCTTCATCATCATCATCATAATAATAATAATCGTGATGATGATGATAATAATGATGATAAAAATAACAATAATACCTGTAA
>NC_061859.1:25075076-25077576 GCF_019202785.1 Penaeus chinensis
TACACGATGATTCCCATTTTTACCAAAATTCTTCGGTTTAAGTTGTCATTATTTTTTTTTTTTTTCATTTTGTTATTATGATGGTGTAGGTTAAGTTAGGTTAGATTAGGTTAAATCTTCATTTAAATCTTTAAATAAAGATATGATTGAATCCGGTCAAATACATCTCTTGTCTTGTGAAGATATTCATTCTCATTCATACCTTTTCTATATTTGTCAACACATATACGGTTCATAATGATGATGATTAGCTGTGCTGTTATTATTTTTGTCAGTAGCAGTAGTAACGGCAGCGTCGTTGTTGGTAACCATTGTCCTCACCATTACTGCAAAATTGTTTATCAGTTCTTTATTACAGTAGCTGTATTTTTTTTTTTTTTTTTTTTAATATCAGTTTAGTGTTAGCATGGAATTGTTATCATTTCCATCCCTATTAGCTAGTTATAGCCATCTTTATTATCATTATTTTGCCTTTGTTACTGTTATCGGTATTTATTGCAAATTATCTTTTATCATCAATAATGCTTGTTTTTGTTAACTATCATTTTCTTTTTCACTTTAGTAATAATGATGACAATGATAGCAATATAAATATCATCATCATCATCATCATCATCATCATCATCATCATCTTGTTATTTTTACTATTATCATCGTTTTGTTGTTAATAGTATCATGATTATTATTGTTCATCTTGTTATTATTATTATCATTATCACTATTATTATTATCATTATTGTTTTAATTGTTACTATTATCTGAATCATCATTACAATTAGTATTACTATTGCTATTACTACTGCCATAATTTTCTCTTTTGCTCCTCCTTCTTCTCCTCCTCCTTTAATTCTTCTTCTTCTTCTTCTTCTTCAATCTTCTTCCTCCTCCTCCTTCTTCTTTTCCTCTTCCTCCTCCTCTTCCTCTTCCTCCTCCTCTTCCTCCTCCTCTTCTTCCTCTTCCTCCTCCTCCTCCTCCTCCTCCTCCTCCTCTTCCTCCTCCTCCTCCTCCTTTTCCTCCTCCTCCTCCTCCTGCTCTTCCCCGACTTCCTCCTCTTCCTCTTCCTCCTCCTCCTCCTCCTCCTCCTCCTCCTCCTCCTCCTCCTCTTCATCTTCCTCCTCCTCTTCCTCCTCCTCCTCCTCCTTTTCCTCCTCCTCCTCCTCCTCCTCCTGCTCTTCCCCGACTTCCTCCTCCTCCTCCTCCTCTTCTTCATCATCTTGCTCCTCCTCCTCCTCCTCCTCCTCCTCCTTCTCCTCCTCCTCCTCCTCCTCCTGCTCTTCCCCGACTTCCTCCTCTTCCTCTTCCTCCTCCACCTCCTCCACCTCCTCCACATCATCATCAACATCATCATCGCTATCACCATCATCACCATCACCACCATCATCCCTATCCTTAGTATTACTTACAGTGAGTTGTAAATTTATTGTATTTCCAATAATACCACTGTAAGCACTATAATCGTTATTCTGACCATCTTGACCGATTACTTGATTATTCCAAACGGTTTTTATAAAGACGATGACATTCCCCATACAATTGGACATTCATTGACCTAAGAAATATACAATAGCTACAAATAATGGAGGAGTACGTGACCATACAAAAAAGGAATGTATGTCACCGCACACTGAGTGATTCCCGAAAATATTGTTTTATGTTATTGTGATCACAATTATATATTATTGTTATTACTATTGTAGGTGTTATTGCTATTATAATGATTGTTGCTGATATTATTGTTGTTATTATTATTGTTGTTTTGTTGTTATTACTATCATTGCTATCATTATTATGATTATTATTGTTATCATTATCATTGTTGTTATTTTTAGTGGTAGTTGTCGAATCATCATTATCAATATTATCGTTGTTATCATTCGCTGTTGCTACTGTTAATATATATATGTTTGTGTTTCGCTCGTCCGTCGTTTTGCGCTTAAACTTTACGCCTAAAATAATATTTCATAGGACTGCGAAGTCGAAGTCGTTCCATTTTGATGTAAAATAGGGTTATAATTGACAACATAAATATAGATTTATACACACACAGGCATAAAGGCATCACGAACTTATTAGAATCCTATTTTAACAATATTTTAAACATTATTATCAACATAATTGTTATTATTACTGCTTCTGTTGTAGCACTGATGTAGTTAAACTAATGTAGTTTATGCAAATATATCAAGAAGGAGGGAGGGAGGAGAAGAGGAGAGAAGAGGGGAAGAGGGAGATGGGTAGTGGGCGTAAAGAGGAAAGGGATATGGGGAAGGGGAAGCGGAGAGAAGGAGAGGACATAGGAGAGAGGATGGAGAGAAAAGGGGAAGGGGAAAGGGGGGGGTTGGGGAGGGAGGAGAGGGTGTTAAGCGAAAGGGAGAGGAAAGGGGAAGGAAAAAGGGTCGGTTTAGGATGAAAGAGAATGAGGGAGCTAAGGAGTCTAGGAAGGTAAGAAGTAAGAGGAGGAAAGTAATTTTGGGCTGAAAGTGACAGACAAGGAGTTCAT
>NC_061859.1:25120076-25125076 GCF_019202785.1 Penaeus chinensis
AGGACTGTGGCTGGCTGGGTCGTTCTCCTGCGCAGGGGGGGGGGGGGGGGGGGGGGGGGGCTTTTGTGCCGGAATGTGATGTAGGAGTCTGGCCTTATTTGAGCTGTAATAACATGTATTGTGCGATAACTGGAAATGGTTGTCTTGTCCCTCGAGGAGACGGAGATGTACTTATCACAGAGAAGAACCTGACGCTCAAGTAATGGGCGGGTGTGTCGTGACCCCGAGTGGTTAGTTGAGATACTGGTTTGCGTTTTTTGTTGTTGTTGTCCTCTTCTGGGGTCAAGCAGTAATTTTGCGATTTACATGTTGTAAAAATAAGACGCCGAAAGTTCTATTTTGCTACTTCAAATCTATGATTCGTTGTCAGTATATCATAAAGATTCAATGGCTTGGCAAAGAAATTTTCCATACGTCAGGAGATCTAGGTTTTATTATAATTTCGCGTATTTCTCAGAAACAATTTTTTCGCATTACTGATATTATCATGCAATCCCGCGTCCGTCTTCTTGTCATGACCTTGAGGCCGAGGTCACTCTGAGAAGATTAGTTACATAATCCCTGCGCATCTAAATGAGACGGTCAATTTTCTGTAACAATTACGTACCTGTCCTTGATCTACTTTGCCAGATCAAGAGGCAGATCTTGACATTCAAGTCCCTCTCCTGTGTTGGGTCGTCCGTCCGTTCAAAGATGAAAAAATGGTCAATCGACTAGCGATCCATATCGATTATCTGTCATCAATTTGATATTGACACGACCAAGTTTAGCTCCAAGTGTAGTTTGATCTGGATATGGACAATGCAAATATATTGAAACTCTCATGTTGAAAGTCGCCGGAGGATGTACAGTAACGTGTCAGGATGTGCTACGCTGCATGAGCTGATTCAGTGGTGTTGTTTAATGGTTTTAAATTCAGCATAACATAAGTTTATCTCCGTTTGGAATGTTTGGTATTATTATGTACGTGTTTGCATGTTTTGTAGGGAAAGTACTTTACTTAGAATTTTCTGAATAGGAGCATAAACAGCCACAAGTACTATCCTCCAAAAAAAATATCTCATTCCAAAAAAACTCTACACTATTTACCTTGGGAAATGAACATTCCAGCTTCTCCGCCGCACCCAGACCCAGTTCCTCATTCTCACACAACCCTTCGCCGCCTCGTTGCAGATCTCACGCTGACGGGGAAGCAGTGCCCGCGCCTCCTGAGCGGCTACCAGAGAGCCCGGCAGGAGGAAGCCGAAATCCTGCAGTCTCTGCGGGAAGACGGGCTGATCTCGACGTCCAAACAGCGAGCGGGAGGCGGTGTCTCCTTCGAGATCATCGAGGCCACGCCGGCGACCGAGTCCTCCACCAGCAGCAAGTTTAAGCCCAAGGTACTTTTTGCATGTGTGTGGTTGTGTGTGTGTGGGGGGGGGGGGGGATGAGTGCGTTCATTTGTCAGCGTAAACAACTCTAACCTTTCCATTTAACTGTCATGCACTCCCTTCCAAGAACGCATTAACAAACCGCATCGATACCTAACTCAACGAACAGGGGACACGGACATTAGGTGCCGTCACGCTGTGCTCTATAATGGCCTCATTCTTGGTCATAAGAGTCACTTCGGCTTCTCATCCTCCGCCTCTCTTGCAGGACTTCCTTCCCGAGGAGACGAAGCAGCACCTGGAGGCCCAGAGGAACAAATTCCACCTCAGGAACCTTACGTCGGCCGACGTGAGCAGGAAGATGCAGTTGGCGGAGGAAAGAAGACAGGTGAGCCTCGGACTTCCGACTTCCCTCTCTCTCTCTCTCTATCTCCCTCTCTCTCTTTATATATATATATATATATATATATATATATATATATATATATATACACAATATATATACAATATATATATACATATACATATATATATACATATACAGTATGTGTGTGTGTGTGTGTGTGTGTGTGTGTGTGTGTGTGTGTGTGTGTGTGTGTGTGTGTGTGTGTGCATATATATATATATATATATATATATATATATATATATATATATATATATGCACACACACACACACACACACACACACACACACATACACACACACACACACACACACATATATACATATATATATATATATATATATATATATATATATATATATATCGGTGTGTATATATAATGATGATAATAACAATAATAATGATAATAATAACAATAATAACAATAATAACGATGAAAATGTTGATAACAGTAACAGTAATAATACCAATAAATGACGATGAGGATAATCATAATAATTATAATAATGATAATAATGATAATAATAATAATTATGATTATACACATATATATATTTACGTGTGTGTGTGTGTGCGTGCGAGTGTGTGTATGTGTGTGTGTTTGTGTGTGTGTGTGTGTGTGTGTGTGTGTGTGTGTGTGTGTGAGTGTGTATATAATTGTGTGTGTGTGTGTGTGTGTGTGTGTGTGTGTGTGTGAACATGCGTGTGTACGCTATACCCTCCCATATGCTTTATGTACTTTGTCAACAAACTGAAAATGTCTTCCCTTGGTTTTGACAGCCATTCCTCTTGTCGCACGTCTTATGGATTTGCTGTCGCTCGTGGGGACGAGAGAGAACGAGATCGATATAAAATAACAAAAGTGCTAACGTCGCTCTTGCCACTCGCTCGTTAATTCCCGAATGACTCTCCTTTGTGGAGCTCGATTTAAAAGACTGCTGTTTGGCTTCGAGAAAGTGTACAGTAACTGTTGAGCATAATTGGGATGTATATTAGCAGTAGAAATGTACCATTTGCTTTTTTATCAATAAAGAGAGTAAAGAGGGCGGGGTAGGTAAGAAAAGACGACAAAGAGAGAAAGAGAGAGAGAGGAGAGAGAGAGAGAGAGAGAGAGAGAGAGAGAGAGAGAGAGAGAGAGAGAGAAAGAGAGAGACAGAGAGAGAGAGACAAAGAGAGAGAGAAAGAGAGAGAGAGAGAGACTCCCACAGCTTGTCCTTGGCGTGTGTCGTATCCCACCACAAAGATTCCCGACATCACGCCCCCCCCCCCCCCCCCTGGCCATCTCTACGAGGCACCAATTACCATACTTCCCTGTCGTCAAAAGTCCCATCCTAAGCATAAATCACCTCATTACTTTCCTTCTTACTATTACCCTTTCTTCTCCTTAATTGGAGAGTGGAATGTAACAGGACAGTGGCACGGCGAGCAACAGCCACTTGTATTATTAATTATATTTAGTGACATCGCGTGCTAAGTATTACGGTCGTTCGTAGCATAACAGTAAACTATTTTTTACTTTCGTGAAGACATTCTTTTTGGTTTGATATCCGTGGTATAATTTTGAAATATGGAAATTCGTGTTATGTAATCTACTGTATCTCCTCTGACATTCGGGTCAACTGAGAGAGCGTAGGTTACATAAACAACCAAAATTAAACCAAGGATAAACAGACTATAAAAAGAAAATATCTTCACGAACAATTTTGTTTTTAAGTCTGATTCACATGATTTAATTTAGATATATGGAAATACGTCTTTATGTAATCGTTAACCGACTAGAATCATGAAGTATCTAGCAGAAACGATTCCAAGGCTGTTTAAAAGAACCTGATGTAAGAAGGAAGACGGTTCAACGAAAGGGAAAGGCAAGGAATAGCTTACGAGAAGGACATTCCATGAATATCACATATGGATAAGCAAAACAGTGGTAAAGAGACACCGGGTTCAAGAGTAAGTCTAAGAGAGCAAGTCAAGAGCGAGTCGAAGAGCAAGCCCACGAGAACAATAATCAATAATTAATGATAATAATAATTTAGTTTGATTCCATTCGTTACAATGGATATTCTTGGTGTGACATGGTGTCTGTTTCATTTTGCTTCTAAGTTATCCACTGTGTGCAAGGAATGGCCGGGGTTACCATCCACTGGCGGCGAGGGATTTGAACGCAGGTCAGCAAGATTGCTAGACGAGATCGCTACTACTGCACCACGCAGCACGCGAACAAGTTCAAGGCAAGTCCTAGAACGAGTCTAAGAGCAAGTCCAAGAGCAAGTTCAAGAGCAAGCCCACGAGAACATCCAAGGCAAATCCTAGATTTGTTCTTAGAACGAATCTAAGAACAAGTCCAAGGGCAATTTCAAGAACAAGTCCAAGGGCAATTTCAAGTCCATAAGCAAGTTCAGTGATAAGCCCAAAAGCAAGCCCAAAAGCAAGCCCAAGGCAAGTCTAAGAACGGATCTGAGAGCAAATCCAAGACCGAGTCCAGGAGAGCGAATCTAAGAGGATTTCAAGGGCGATTCCAGGAGCGAGTCCAAGACCAAATTCAAAAGCAAGTCCACGAGCAAGCCGCGTCCCCCGAGCGGCCGGGCGCGTGACCCACAGCGCACCGCACGTGGGCGGAGCCAAGAGGCAAACGACGCAGGTGATTGGTCCGAGCGACACCTCCGCCGCCATTGGCTCCGCGATGGAACTTTCAACGAACTGACTCGGATCGCCGGTGCTTTGCCACGAATCATGGGGAGCGCTCGGGGAATCCTGGCATTTCTGAACTTTTACACTGATTCACAAACTTAATGAGGGGAAGAGAGAGAGTGTGGGGGGGGGGGGGGGAGGAGAGTGACAAAAAGACTAGGTCGGACAGACAGAGACTGAGACCGAGTGCGGGGAGTCAAAGAGACAAGACACAGGTAGTGAAAAAAGTACTTGATAAAATATACAGGGGATACAGACAGAGCGTGCAACAGACACAAAAACACAGAATGAGAGCGCAAAGACAAAGAGAGAATACACTCGAAAAAGACACAGACACCCAAATACTCAAAAGGACATGAAAAAAAAATAGAAAATAGCAAAAAAAAAATTCCACAAATTGAAAAAACAAGCAATCAAGACCCACAAACAAAGAATAAAAAAAGGGAAAACACACAGCCAAAACCTGCAACAGACAGACAGCTTCCCAGACAGGACGCCTATCGGGAGAGCGACGGAGGCCCGCAGCTGCCAC
>NC_061859.1:25140076-25152576 GCF_019202785.1 Penaeus chinensis
TGAGAAGTGAGGACACATGGGGATGGATAAGGAAAGGCTATTTGAAGAAGGAAACGGAGGGTTTGATTTTTGCAGTGCAGGAGCAAGCCCTCAGAACCAACTGGATAAAAAAGAATATTGATGGCCAAGATGTTTCTGAAAAGTGTAGAATGTGTGGGGAAAGGGACGAATCTATTGCACACCTGATAGCAGAATGCAAAAAACTTGTTCAGAGAGAATATAAGCAGAGACATGATAGCATTGCCAGAATTGTACATTTAGAACTATGCCAGAAGTTTGAGTTAGTAGGAGAAGTTAAGTAGTACAACCACAGACCTGAAAGTGTTATGGAGAATGACAGGGTAAACATTTTATGGGATTTTAACATCCAAACAGATCATGTCATTCAACACAGAAGGCCTGACATAGTGGTTGTGTACAGGGATGAAAGGAAATGTCAGATAATAGATATTGCTGTGCCTGGGGACAAAAGGGTGAAGTTCAAAGAGCAGGAAAAGATTGATAACTACAGTGAATTGAGGCGTGAGATGAAAAAGATCTGGAATATGGCTCAGGTTGTAGTTGTCCCGGTCGTAGTCGGAGCCCTAGGAGTAACATCTAAAAAGTTGAATGACTGGCTGAACAAACTGGAATTGCAAAGTAGCACAGAGCTTTTGCAGAAAGCAGCTCTGCTGGGGACTGCAAGGATTGTTAGGCACGTCTTAGAGACCTAAGGTTGCTGGGTGCAACTTGCTCTCTAGGAAATAAACCGGAATTCACCACCTAAACCGAGATACCAATCACATAATGATGATAATAATAATTATAATGATAATAGAATAATAATAATAATAATAATAATAATAATAATAATTATAATAATAATAATAATAATAATAATAATAATAATAATAATGATAATAATAATGATAATCATAATAATAATGATGTTGATGATGATAATCATAACAATTACAATAATAATGATAAAAAAAAAAAATAATAATAATGATAATAATAATAATAATGGTAGTAATAATAATATTGATAATAACAATAATGATAATAATAATAATAATAATAATAATAATAATAATAATAATAATAATAATAATAGTAATAACAATAATAATAATAGTAATAATGATAATAATAATAATAATAATAATAATAATAATAATAATAATGGTTGTAATAATAATATTGATAATAATAATAATAATAATAATAATAATAATAATAATGATAACAACAATAATAATAATGATAATAATAATAACGAGGATTATAATAATAATAATAATAATAATGATAATAATAAGAATAAGAATATGAATAATAATAACAATAATATGATAATAATAATGGTCAGCATAAGGATAAGGAAGTAGAAGAAGAGGAGGAGGAGGAGGAGGAAGAATACAGTTTCCCTTGTTTCGTCCGTCTGTCTATTCGCCAGAAATCATACTCCCTGTAGAGAAAGAAGTCGCTTCATTTTAATAGAAGCGTTTAGCTTGAAGACGAATTCATTATGAGAGCAACGATAAAGTCGCTTCACTTTGATATAAAACCTGATGATAATAAATACCATGAATATAAAAGAATGCACACACTTTAGATTATTATATTACGAATCTACTGGAATCATCATCAGTCTCATCATTACAGTAATTCGTTAGCATCACTAGTCTTATTATCGTTGTTACTGCTATCGCTGTTGTCATCTTTGATATCGCCTTGAGAAGTCAATCGCAGGTATCATAGGGGAAGTCACCGCCGTAGTCACATGTGTAAGTGCGCGGTTGATTAGGAAGGGCATCCAATCAGGCAGCGTTGACACTGCCATATAACCTCTCAAGAGCGAATTGAGAGAGGCCTATGTCCAGCGGTGGAATGAACGGCTCTATAAAAAAAATATATATATATATAATATATATATATAAATATATATATACACATAGATATGTGTATTTATGAATATATGCTTATCATATATATATATATATGATATTTATATATGTATATCATTTATGATATATGATATATGTATATATTATATGTATAGCTATTGCATATATCATATATATTACATATATACATATATACTACATATATTATATACACTATTTTTGTAACATATATTACATGTATATATTAATATATGATATACATGTTACATCTATCATATTACACGTATATATGCAAACATTTACAACGCTTGCATCTATCTCCCCCAAAGCCTCCGTGTTCGCTCCCCCCTGTTCGCAGACGGCGTTTTGTGCGTTGTGTTCGCTCGCTCGTCTTCGCTGTCTGTGGCGAGCCTTGTTGTTGTTGACGAAATTTGACAAGAGGGAGCAAAATATTGGGATTTATTGAAAGTGTAGGTGAGGATTGGTGGTAATTCGTGTGTTTTGAAGTTTATAACAACTTTAAGAAGGGAGTGGTTGATAAATGATGGTTATTTTGTGGTTTGTGTTTAGGAATAGATAGGAAAAGGAGAATATTGTATTTGTTTATCAGTTCATGACCAGAAGCCATTAGTTGTCAGAGAAACACTATATTAAGATCAATGCAATCAGAAGAGGAAGGATTTTGTTTGATTTTCGTGTTTGGAGATCATTGGTCTTGGCTCAGCTCGGGTTTGTGTAATAGGAAAAAAATGGGTTCAAAGTATCAGGTAATTTTACATTAAACAGACATTTTTTCCGATAAATAGTATTGTAAGTATTTATTATGGGGATCATGTTGATTTCATTGCACTGTCAACTCCATCTGCTGATTATTATGAAAGCCATGTTTTTCAAAAATAATGATAATACCCCACTGTGGCTTTCACTTGTTGTTTTTTCATAATCTAATAACTTTTTCTCGTCTACTTAACCCCCTGCATCTGGGCTTCGCTGTTCATTCAGCCTAGGGTTAATGATACCGAGAGGGACCCACAGAGATTGAGGGAAATGGACACTGCCATCTTATAGAGCATTAAAAATAGAGTAGGAACCAATCCAGGTAAATCTGCAGCAGCCTCATATTTACAAAATAATAATGAAAATAGCCTCTGCATAAGCACTATTTTTTTTTTTTTTTTTTATTTTACATTTTCTATATTTGTCATTTGATATGCTGTATCCAGATGGTCTTAGACTATTTTCCCAGACTGGAAATTCAAGAAATGCATGCAATATACCCACTGAGTCCAATCCCTCTCCAAGAGTTTTTGTGCACACATGGCAAGTCATACCTGCCATGCTGGCCTTCAGTGAAATTCTCATGATCGTATGTTACCGTCCCCCTCGGCCTCAGTCAAACTTTTCCTTGACAGCATGTTCTTGTCACCCGCCACACAGCCAAATTTTCTCATGATGTGATGGCCACCTCATCCAGATCCAAAGGGTTAATTATGACCTGTGATGACTGGCCTACTGCCTCAAGGCCGGCCCAAGTCATAACTGCAGCCTCGTGTTTTGTTTCCCATAAAAGCCAACAAAACTCCCCTGAATATATTTAGCGATATGGTATTTGAACTAGTTCCTTAGTTTGTGATAAAGTGCAAAGGAAGTCTACAGACTCTGATATAGACAAGATAAATATATACATGTGGTGGAGATTTGTTGCCCTTTGACAGAGCACCAAAAGGCATGGATGCCTTTGTGATCAGCAAGGAGGTTTAGTAAGTGACAAAAATCAGGGTGCTTTTTTCCAGATGTGCAATGAGGGACAAAGGTTGCAGCTTTCATGCCGATGTTGCCAGACCCATGAAGACAATATACTTGAGGTTTATGGCATAAAATGCATTTTTATGGTCATTAATTTATGTAGACCCTCAGTAAATACTGTTTTGTAATGATATTTGTTTCTTGTTATTCACATTATGAAATTGATATTGATAATGATATTGATAATAGTAATAATATTCGACAGATGTTGTCCTCACTTTGGCTGTGTAGGAAGAAGGGTTGTGACTTTTGTTCATCATTATAATGTGCCAGCATCAGCAAGTGCTTTTTAGCTTCCATTTTTTGTACTAAGCTATTTCAAACATACCTCTTACAAGTGGAACAATTCAGCTCAAAATGGGATAGAAGGGAATATGCAATAATAAGAACTGCATTACAATAACTACTGTAAAAAGAACAGGACAGTAGTTCACTACTAATTTAAACTTAGTTTAGATGTGTCCACAAGTGTTCAGCCACCAAGGAGTCAAGTAGGCCCGTGTGATCATGCCTGATTCCCCCATTTCTTGAATTTATAGGAAATGTTTTTTTAAGTTCAGCTTTATTGGTAATTTACTGATGAGTATCTTCATAGAGCAGGATATATATTTAATATATTTGGATTTTATCTTCATCCGAAATGCATTCCAATAGAGATAGAATCAAAGCATGTCAAATATTCCTCTTGTTTTGTGAAGATATTCATTCTTACTCATAGCTTTTCTGTGATTGTCATAATGGACACCATTCTATATAATCTATTGTATCCTAAAAACAAATAATTGATCTAACATAACTTATCCAGAGATTATAATTTTTTCTACAAGGATAGGCTTAATGTGATTACCAGATGATGCAGGCATTGTCCCTTTATCTTAAGCACAACTGTTCTGTTGTGCTACATAGCAAATGCATAAATAAAGTATGATATGACTGAATCTAGTTAGTCACAGGCTTTACCTGAGGAAATATAGAGCCTGTACACTATTTTCAACCATTCCATTGAAAGAGTATGATACTATACAAAATGAGTGTGCAAATCTAGCCAATTATGGGAAAGTAATGATATTTTATTCCCTATTTGCAGTGTAATTTAGCAGTTATTTTCCTTTTAAGTTATAATTTTATGTCATGTACTAATTGTTTTTTCCTCTTTTTCTGTTTCAGATTGAATTTCAAAATCAGCCATGGCTGAAGACAGGGAGATCTTGCGTGAAGTGTGGGATGGCAGAGTTGCTGTTTGCGTGCAGCTTGCAAGTGAAGATTGCAACACACTGAGCGCCCCAGACCCTTACTACCTCATGGTACCAAGACTATCCTACTTCCCTCTAGTTACAGATAAGGTAAATTTAGGCTGAGGTTTGTATTATAATTGAAGATTTATATTCTTACAATGGGAGCATATAGTCACCTGTACCTTTTTTTTATGTTTTTGTGTGGATATTAGACTTTTTCATCTCACTCAATTTATTGTATAAATGTATCACATGTAGGGTATCTTATGAGATACATGTTGCATTTTGTTCAGTCAATTCATTGTTAGCAAATTTAACTCATGTAATGTATTCCTGTCACAGGTACGAAAACATTTTCTCCGCTTCATCACAACAGAACTTAATGATGCTGAGATGTGGTTGGAATCCGATGGCACTCCTTTGAAATGGTAAAAATTATATTGTTATATCAGTAATAGTGAACCATTGTTGAACCTTTAATTCAATATAATTAAGTTTTCCTAAAAGATATGTACACATATATTCACCACAGTTGATAAGAAACTGATAATATTGGAATGTTTTGTACTATAAAACACATCTCTTCCCAGGCATTATCCTGTTGGTGTTTTGTTTGACCTTCATTGTGGTGGCGCTTCCCTACCTTGGAACCTCACAGCCCACTTCTCCCACTTCCCAGAGCAGGAGCTCATCAAGTGCTCTTCCAGGTCAGTGGTTCTTCAAAGAAAACTAGATGCAACTCAAACCAGTGACAGTACCAATACCAGTAGTGTACTTCTATTGTTTAGGATTACAACACTGTAACAGTATAACTTTTCTACTTAATTTTTAACTGTTCAAAGAAAAATATAAGAATGATATATGACACAGATGTATAACAGCTTGCAGTTAGCCTGTTGGATCCGTGTGTCACACTGCATGTGTGTATACCTAAGTCTGGGCTTCCTTGAGTGGCAACTCTTCTGGGTGTGTGGCTTGTAACCCAGTCCACATGAAGACAGCCCTCTTCAAGGTTGAGGGCTGGTAAATGTCATCCTTGTGGACTGGTGGAAATCTTGCAGGACTATGTAAAAGGAGCCCCTTCCTGAAGGCTCACTAGTTCAGTCTCACTCCAAGTATAGTTCAGTCTCACTCCAAATACTTTGTGCATTCATGACAAGACATCTCCTTCGCCCAATGCTCGGCAATATTTTCCCATAATGAGATATTCCTGGCATCTACTCTCCAGCCCCTTTTTTATTTTTTCTTTCTTTCTTTTTTCCCTTTATCTTTTATCTTATTTGTTCCCTGTTCCCTTTTTTTTTTTTTTTTTTTTTTTTTCATTACAATAATTCTATGTCACTTGGATCTGATGGGTTAATATAATGATAATTCTTAAATTGTCATTAAATGCTGATGCTTTCACTAATTTTAATGATCATCTTAGCCACAAAATCAAGCTACATTTCGTGTTGACCAACCACTACAATAGGAGGAAGTTTATACGTGTTTATATAAGAATTATATGATTAATCCAAGGGATTTTTCATGCATGTTGGGGAGGATTCTGGGTTATCATGAACATTCTAAATAAAGATAGGGAAAAAAAGCTTCAGCTGCTTTTTTGAACTGGGCTCAAATTTTCATCCTCTTTCTCCTTCTTCTCTTTGTATCCCTCTTTTCCTTCTCCTTTTCCTGCTTCTCCATCTTCTCTTTCTTCTCCTCCTCCTCTTCCTCCTCCTCCTCCTCCTCCTCCTCCTCCTCTTCCTCCTCCTCCTCCTCCTCCTCCTCATTCTCCTCATTCTCCCTTCTCCTCCTCTCTCTTTCTTTTTCTCCTCCCTCCTCCTCATTCTCTTCCTCTCACTCTTTCTCTTCCTCATCTACCTCCTCCTCCTTCATCATCTCCTCTTTGACTTCCTTCTCTTTCTTCTCTTTTGACTTCTTCTTCTTATTCCCCTCCTCCTCTTCCTCCTCCTCCTCCTCCTCCTCCTCCTCCTCCTCCTTCTCCTCCTTCTCCTTCTCCTTCTCCTTCTTCTCCTCCTCCTCTCTTCTCCTCCTCCTCTCCTCCTCCTCCTCTTCCTCCTCTCCTCCTCTTCTCCTTCCTCCTTCTCCTTCTCCTCTCCTCCTCCTCCTCCTCCTCCTCCTCCTCTCCTCCTCCTCCTCCTCCTCCTTAACTCATCCTCTTCCAGCACCTCATCTTCCTTGCCTTCTTCACCCCCCCTCTTTAGAAATAAATACATTCACTCAGCCACATAATGTTCTTATCCCTCTTTTTCCAGAGAGGTTGTAGAGTCCCATTTCCTTTCATCCTTAAAAGAAGCTGATGGTCTGAAGCACAGAGGGCAGATCATTACCAATATGCAAAGCAAGGATCACAAGCAACTATGGATGGGACTTTGTAATGGTAAGCAGTAAGACCAATCTCTTTTTCTCAGTATATGATTTTCTACTTTTGTATAAGTTATGTTTCTTTTTTATCATTGCCCTCCTCAGCCTCTTATTGATATATATTTTAGTGTTTCACCTTATTAGTCATTCTAATATTTTTGAAGACTTTAAAGTCAGTAAAATGTAAGTCCGTGTGTGTACCTTTCAGATAAGTTTGATCAATTTTGGGCCATTAATCGGAAGCTTATGGATAGTACCCCAGAGGAAGGCTTTAAACACATTCCCTTCCGTCTGCACTCGCCCTGCCAGCCCCCAATTCAGAGGCTTATCAGACCTCTCTCAGATGACGGAAGGAAGGTGACATTGGGTGACCTCCTGCAAGAGTTTTTGCCTGATTCCAATAATGAAGGTGAGAGCAGGAGGTTACATATGCTTTTTTCATTTTGTTATCTTCATTTCTTCAGTTTTAGACCCTCACTATGGATTTTTTTTTTTTATAGATAGGCAGTAAAATGTTCCTTGTAATTAAAATCATAGTGCACAAAACATGTTATCCAATATTTTCTAGGTTTTTGTAATTTAAATTAATAATACCCTCATTATTTAATGAGATATATCTATACAGAATTTTTTAAAAAGAACAGAAATGAGTTTCATACCTGTTCACCATAATAATTCTTTAACATACTTTGTTTTATCTCAAAGATATTTATGTGTGAAGTATATATCAACATCTATCCTCATAAGCAACTACTGTTTTCTGCAATGAAATTTAATTTTTCCAATATACATAATTTTCAGTTCAGAGGCTGATTTGAAATGACATTGATTAAATAAAGATGGGTGCTTGTTACTTTTATTTTTATATTAAGCATGTAATCCTTTTCCAGGAGACCGCATAGTGATCCAGGGGATTGAGGCCCCACGAGAGACTCCATTACAGTGGCTTAGTGAACATCTCAGTCACCCAGATAATTTTCTTCATATTTGTTATGTCCCTACTCAGATGTCATGACCAGTGTACTTCAGTCACATAGCTTCAGGATGTACACTTTTTAGCATATTTGCTTCATTGACAGTATGTTGAGGATTACAAGTGAATGTTACAAGTTTTCTTTGCGTAATGCATAAGAAAAACCTGTTGTGTATGATCTTGCAGAAAATGTTTTGTGAGCTGTCTTTATTAAAGTTGCCATCCATAAAGCAATTCAAATGACTGGAATGGTATTGCATCTGTTGTTCTGTTACCATTCTAGCTTGTAGAAAGTGTCTGTAACATGACTCTCCCTCTACAATTTGTGTAAACTCAGCATATTTCATTGCAGGTGAATGTTTTACCATGCATTTCATGCTTAGTTTGTAAAAGCATATATAAAATTGTATGCATGTGTTTTTTGGGTATAAATGTTTTTGCTTGTGTTGATGAATATCTGTGTTAGAGAAAGAAAGATAAAAAGCTATATAAGTGAATGAAAGCATAACTCATCTCTGTGTTTGCACTGTAAGCAGTGCAAGTTAATTCTTTTCTCTCTTTATTTATAACTTTTCTTGTTATAAAATCAATGTGAAATGTGCTAAGCATTCCCAGGGAATGCTTTTGTTCACATCATTATTTTATCTTATTGAAATACTGACACTTCTCTGCTTATTTACATTTACATGTTTTATATATGAAAATTTCTGAAGTGTTCTTATTTGTTTTTTGTAAAACATTTCCAGTAGAATCTACATAGAATATTTATCCATTACCCATCAAATTATCATAGGGTTTTTCAAGTTACTAAAAATTAAACAACTTAAAAATGTTCCCAATTTCCAGTTGAATTAAATGTTTTAGAGAAAATACATATGCAACTACATTGAATAATAGTATTTTATGTCCATCAAGAAGATTGGTATTTTTGCCATACGAGGTTAGTGTAAAAGTATATTATGATGATATTGAATGGGCATAAAAAAGTCTTTTTGAAAATTACATAAAATCAGATTTTTCAATTTTGATTCTACATTTTGTTTATTTAAAGTATTGAGCCCATATTTGTTTATCTGAATTTGAAATTTAATTTTGTATAATAGATTAAGTGTCCAACTACAAAAATCTGTGTTATAAATAACATGACAGATGGCTGATTTTTTAAGTTTTTATCTTGTTTAATTGTAAAAGAATTCAGAAAAAGTCCTATTGTACACCAGCATGGGTTTCCCTTCTGCTCTTCTCTTTACAACAGGAACAAGTCATTATTAAGATGTGATATATTTATGTACAGAATATGATTAATATTATATCCAAGACCAAGGCTGTGTTTGATCTCCTTCATTATATTGCATGATTCAGGCCATCTGGAACCTATCTATAATCTGTAGGTTTTATGCATTTATAATCTACTAAACTAGGAGTCACTATTATTTGACCTGAAAATTAATTATTGGTTGGCTGCATGATTATAGCTGAGTGATATTGTTGTATTAAATACATTTACCATTTACAGTTTGTATTTATACATAGGTTTTGATTTGATATTTTCCAAAGAAATGTGTTGTAAGTTGAGTGCAATGGTAGTTGTTAATTACCTTTTGAAACATAATACAAACCTGTTGCTGATATACAGATAGACAGTTGTGAAAAAATAAGCAGGTAATAAACCAGACTTTCATAATTTGTTTAAGTTTATTATAATCCAAAAGATCATCAGTTTTCAGTATCATAATTTTATATATAAGTATCAATGAGATGCTTTACCCTCACAAAAGTTTCTAAAATATATATTCATATCCCATATGTATAGGGATGGTAAATGTCTTCAAGGCTTCTAAGACACAACACAAAACCATTTAGATTTTAGGTTGAATGTAAAGTCTATAATTCTTATTTCTAAAATTTTATAGACGTTCCATATGATGTTTCAATAGAATCAAAGGAAAGAATAAGATCTGTCATTATGAGCAGAAGCCAAGCATAGTGCAATGAATAAGATTAATTTACATGAAGTGATTTAATATTACTTGAACTAAAGAGGGAATGTGTACCATGTTGAAAAGAAACACAAGTTTTCATAGATTTTTTATTTTTGTCTTCTGTCTTTCTTTTAACTTTTGTGTATTCATTTTTTAAAACAGAGTTCGTTGATGGAAACAAATTGTTCATTAACCTTGCTCACCTATAATAGTTTTATAACACTACCCAGTATATACATCAGGGGGAATATTGTAAAACGAATATGTACAAAAATCAGCTCACGCTCCTTAAAATCAATCACACTTTTTACAGTATATTGTTTCAAGTGCACATTACATATTATTTTAGTATAGAGGGAATTGTTTTTTTTACCACTTACAATGCCATCCCAAAGAGTACCCTTTCGTTCCCAAGGTTCATTATCACAACATGTGGAAAATTCTATATCTGGAATCTGAACTACAATCGAGAATGGAATTATAAAAGTTCATATGACTGTAAGTTCCCTATATTATTACAGATGTGTGTTGTACTGGAATAATTTCCCTGATATACAGATTTTTATATAGATTTTTTTTTTTTTTTCTGAAAATCTCAGGACAGAATTACTGAATAAAAGGCTGGATTCAAGATTTTAATGCACATGTTTCTCTACAAGTCTTATTACTCTACATTACAATACACTAAATTATATTATTGACTGTTTATTGATTTTCATTTGTATTTTGTGATTTTGAGAGTAAAGCTTACTGTGCAACAATCTTAGAGCTTTTAATATTAAATCTATTAACTCAACTGGGTTTATTATAAGTCTCCAACCAGAAAGCAGATTTCATTATCAAAACTCACTTTTATATTGTTATAAACACTCACCAGCTCACAAAAAGCTAAGCAAATAAACACAATACAGATAACCAGAAAAAGCATATTGCAGAGCTGAGAAAAGAATTATCACAGCCATTTTCCTTGCACATTAAACATTTTCTGTTTCTCTATACACAGTATATAGATTGGTTATGTCCAGACTGAACATCCTAAAATGTGATGTGTTAACATGGATGTTGATGTGGTGTTTCATGTATTTTGTTTATCTAGTTGCCTATTTTATTATCTAGTGACACAGGAGTCATTCTTTGTTGGATCTGCAGGTGGAAATGTCGATCTGAGATTTGCCATTTTATCACCTAGAGACATTATTATTTTTGAAATTAGATAAACAGACTAGATCAGTGTGCAATCTTGCATTGGTTCTTATGTGTCAAGGACTTCAGGAACGAATTTAGCTAAGGTAGTCATGTGATGATAATTCCTATATCTATATATCTGTAGTTATTCATCTTTATGCATATCCTATAAATAAATAAATAATATACATATACATGTGTATTTGTCTGTGTGTGTGTGTGTGTGTGTGTTGTGTGTTTGTGTGTTTTATGGGTGTTTCGCTCTATATGAGATACTCATGTGCTCATTTATTTATAAATCATGTTCATATACATATATTGCGTATAACAAGACGGGATAAGAAATCTATTTGACATTTGTGTTTCCGGTTCTACCAAAGTAGTTACTACCATCTGAGATATCTTCGGAAACTAGTAACAATACTATCAATAAAGTTAGACCTCAGTCTTTGAGAAGGCCTATCCAGTTAGCAAACGCTTTGCATTTTAGGACCACCTCTTCCTGCACTAAGTTGAAAGACATCGCAAGGACGGCAAGGCCAAGCACCAGGTAGATGGACCCGGTGACCAACTTGATCTGCGCTTCCTGCGTCTCGTAGCCCAGCGACTTGCCCGGGACGAAGTCGCCGAAGCCGATGGTGGAGAGGGTGATGAAGCAGAAGTAGCAGGCGTCTAGCATGGACCATCCCTCCAGCCATACGAACAGCAGGGAGCCGATGCCCAGGTACGAGGCAACAAAGCCCAGCACGATGGGGATGGGCACGCGGTTTTCCGCATCCGACGTGTCGGGCGGAATGGGGCGGTAGTTCAGCCCCAACATATCGCCGTCGACCGCCTGGCCCGAGATGGGATCCGTAAAGACGGTCGTAACGTCGGTGCGCACTTGCCCGAAGCCTCCCTTGTTCATGAGTGCCATCTTGCGCACGATCTTGCTCTGCTCGAGAAGGGCGTCCCCGGAGAGCGTATTGTATACCACGAGAGTCTTTCCCGGGGACCGCGGCGGCCTCTCCACGACGCGGGGATAAGGAGGCTCGTCGAGGTCCATCCCGCCGGACAGTGTGGC
>NC_061859.1:25200076-25210076 GCF_019202785.1 Penaeus chinensis
AATTAACAATGTCAGATGATTTTTATTAGTCTCGTCTGACTGAGAAGGTGACGCAGGCCGCCTGCGTGACCAGCCCTCGAGGGGAGACCGAACCTTGGCCGACTTTCTTGCCCGCCGCCTCGCCCCTCTCCCTTTCCCTCCAGCGACCCCTCCCAGACGCCCTGCCACGCCCCCTCCAGCGTCCCTTCCCTCCCACCACTCTCACGCCCCCTCCCCCACGTGTGCGCAGACGCTGATGGCAAATGACGCGCATTCTGATCTGGTAATTGATGAGGGAGCGGTATTTATGGGCTAATTTAAGCCCCGAAGAACGCGCCTCTCATTACGGTCCGCCCCATTGAAGTCGCATGAGTCACGATCAGTAGCAATGGAGGATGCACTCGGGAAATTAACTACTGATACTGCGTCTTTCTGTTACGTCTAGCTACCAAACATTAATTCAAAAGAAAAGTAGGACTATACGACAAAAAAAAAAAAAAAATCATATAGGGAAATACTCCAAAACAAGTTCATATTTCTATATAAAGAAGGAAAGAAGGAAAGAAAAACAAAGACAAGAGAGAAGTAAAGAAAATATTTCGAGAAAACCAAAAGACAGGAAGCAACAAATCAACTTTGTGTAGACAAGCTACGGTGAAAATAATAAGACCGAGCACGTGGCAGAGGAGTTAATTCCACCATAAAGAAGGAAAAGCTCTGAGTACGAATGTAATATCTTTCTTTTAGATACGAAAATATAAAGGCGAGAGAGAGAGAGAGAGAGAGAGAGAGAGAGAGAGAGAGAGAGAGAGATAGAGAGAGAGAGAGAGAGAGAGAGAGAGAGAGAGAGAGAGAGAGAGAGAGAGAGAGAGAGAGAGAATGAGAATGAGAAAAAGAGAGAGAGAGAGAATGAGAATGAGAAAAAGAGTGAGAGAGAAGGAGAAAGAGAGAGAGAGAGAGAGAGAGAGAGAGAGAGAGAGAGAGAGAGAGAGAGAGAGAGAGAGAGAGAGAGAAGAGAGAGAGAGGAAGAGAGAGAATGATGATAATGAATAATGATAGTAGCGCTGGTGATATTAGTATTAAAATGAATAAGAATAAGAAGAAATAGAAGAAGAGGAAGAAGAGCAGCAACAACAATAATATATGACAGCAATTATATTATAAGTAATAATAAAGAAAATGAAAACGATAATAAAGATAATAACAATAATGAGAATGATAATGATGAAGATAATAGGAGTAGTAACAATAAAGCTACTATTACTACTACTACTACTACTACTAATAATAATAATAATAATGATGGTAATGATAATGATGATAATGTAATGATAATAATAACAATAATAATAATAATAGTAATAATGATAATAACAACAATGATAATAATGATAATGATAAAACAAAAATAAAAATAATGATAATGATAATGATAATAATAATAATAATAATAATAATAATAACGACAATAGTAGTAACAATAATAATAACAATAACAACAGTAATGACAAATCAAATAATGATCATTATTACCGTTATCATAATCCTTTTTACTATTATCTTTAAAATCACTATTGTCATTATCATAATAATAATCATAATTATGACAATGATAGCAACAACAGGAGTAACAGCAGCTACAACACAATAATCACGGCAGCAGTAATGATAACAATGATAATAATGAATCACGATAATGACAATTATAAAAGTAATATGGTGATGGCGGTGAGAATGATAACCACCATCATCACAAGCAAAGAATGAAATAATAAACTGTCCTATGAAGAGTTATAGGCCATGGAATCGGTAAGTGGTGGGTTGGGCACGCGCAACGTTAAGTAAATATGTAAAAATAGAGAAAAAAAAAAAAAAAAAACATAAACTGCTTGCTATATGTAGTTAGTTATGTTGGTGTCGACATTTTAGAGAGAGGGAGGGGGGGATAGACAGATAGATAGATAGATAAATAAATATATATATATATATATATATATATAGAGAGAGAGAGAGAGAGAGAGAGAGATAAACAGAGTGAGAGAGAAACAGAAAAGAAAGAGAGTGAGAGAGAAACACACACACACACAGAGATAGAGAGAGAGAGAGAGAGAGAGAGAGAGAGAGAGAGAGAGAGAGAGAGAGAGAGAGAGAGAGAGAGAGAGAGAGAGAGAGCGATCCTATTTTAAATCTGAAGGGCAGTGGACCACGAGTATTTAGGAATGCCAGCACTTTTTTAAGGGTCTTCAAAGCAAAGACATCTGATAAGTAAATGATTTGTAATAGATCACTGAAGAATGGCGATCAGAATTAGTGATCCCAAAGATGTTTTTTTATTTCTTTTTCTTTTTTCTTTTTCCTTTTTTTTTTTTTTGTTTTCTTTTCTTGCTTCTCACTGTCTGTTGTGTTTCCTCCTCCTCTGTCATCATATTATCTTCCTCTTCCCCCTACTTCTTCTTCCCCTCCTTCTCCTTCCTTTCTTCTCCTATTTCCACTCGTCTTGCTCCTTTTCATTCCTCCTCCATTTCTACTTCCACTTCTCCTCTACTTCCTCCTACACCTCCACCGCTACCTCCCCCCCCCCCCCCTCTCTACCTCCACCTCCTCTCCCGCATCTCCCTAACCTCCGCCACTTCCTCCACCGCCTTCTCCACCACCTCCTCCTCCTCCTTCTTCTTCCTCCACCACCTCCTCCTCTTCCTCCTCTCCCCCCCCTTCTACTCGTCCCCCTCTGCCAGTGCGCAGTTTACGTCCTCCCCCAGACGGCATGACAGGTGCGCCACTCGAATATTAGTGCGGGAGGCGTGAGTAAACAGTCTCCTCTCGCCTGCACGCTAACCTCCTCCCTTTTTCACGCTTCCTCTCTCCTTTTTTTCTTCTCTTGTTTGTCTTTGTTCTTGTTTGATTTGGCTTTTGTTATCGTTGTTTATTTTTGTTATAATTATCATTGTTATTGTTGTTATTGTGATCTTTACTCGAGGAGGATTTTTTTGTAATGTTTTAACAGTGATTGGTATGTATGAATGTGTATGAAATATATATATATTTTGGTTTTTTTCCATTGAAACGTCAAGATTTATGCAGTAGGTTAGCTAATGCAATTATATGCAAATTAATAAAGACACAATATACAAAATGAGTTACACAACCATAATAAGAAATTAAAGGAGTATGAAACAGAAAACGAATATTAAACTAAACATAATCTAGAACCGCCCCTTCTCACGTGGAATTATCAAGAAAAATATTAAGAGACCAAATCACATCGGAAATGAAACAGAGCAACCGAAATGATTAGGAAATAAAACAAAAATATATCAGAATAATTCAACTGAGAACGCCCAAGATCATGGACTTCGGAAAGGCCTTTTGTATTTTTTATCCTGATCATAATCCACTTCCTACAAAGAAATGCCTTCTGCTGCATCGAGAAAATTATACTGACACGGTAATTGCCGGATCGCTGATTAGGCACCTTTTATGCAACTCAAATTAATCAATTTTGATTAATTTGTTTTGATTTACATGTGATCAACTTCTATCGATCTGAAGATGAGTAATGTTTATGTAATATTTTGTTGAGCTAGTTGATTAAATCAACTTTTATGCTCTCGCTTGTGCTCTTCCTGTGTACCCCTACTTTGAATGTCAAAAACGACAGTGAAGATTTAATCCGTTATTTATTGCCTTATCTTTGAAGTATGGGGCACTTTAGAAATAACTTCGGTGTGATTAGTAACGGGCTGTTTGGGCCGAATGACATATTACGCTTATAGATAGCATATACTGCATGTTTTTTCGGGGAGGAGTCACGGGCCATGAAAAATATTTGATACTTTTATGCACTTTAAAGGGTTGTTATCTATATGTAAATCATTAATGTGTTTTGTTTTGTTTTTTTACTTGATTTTTTTTTTCGCTCAATTAGGTTGGTGATAAAATTAATGTACATGTACAGAGGCTGCGACTATAGAGACCGAACCAGCGTGTCATTGCATATATAATGAACTGTCATATAATTTTGCAACTGTCAGTAATTTTGCACTGCAGCAGTTTAATAAAGCAATGCACATTCCACTATATTTTCGAAAGAACAAATCTCATTACCAGTATCATTAAGCAGTAAGTGCTACAAAACTACAATTCTTCTACTATTTCCAAATCTGTCAAGTCGAAGACGCTTTTCCTCTTTCCCAACCTGGTTAATGTTTACGCTCCGGAAACCCTCAACGGTACTAACGAACACGAAACTACTATATACACTGTTCTCAACACGGAGCTCCATTTACTGCCCGCAGACGTACTCCGGGCACTAAGTTACATTTTATTGACTAAAAGGGCACGGGGTGATAGGCACACGCGCCATTTTGACGCATTTATTGCTTCCTTTGTTTCGGCTTTCGTACCTGGTGTCAAGAGCATACGCGAACACATAGATAGATAGATAGGGAGAGAGAGAGAGGGAGGGAGAGAGAGAGAGATAGAGATAGAGAGAGAGAGAGAGAGAGAGAGAGAGAGAGAGAGAGAGAGAGAGAGAGAGAGAGAGAGAGAGAGAGAGAGAGAGAGAGAGAGAGAGAGAGCGAGAGAGAGCGAGAGCAGAAGAAATACAAAGAAATAGAATGAGAGAGAGAGAGAGAGAGAGAGAGAGAGAGAGAGAGAGAGAGAGAGAGAGAGAGAGAGAGAGAGAGAGAGAGAGAGAGAGAGAGAGAGAGAGAGAGAGAGGGGGGGGGGGAGCAGAAAAAAGACAAAGAAATCGAATGACAGAGTAAGAGAGAGAGCGAAAAAGAAAGAACAGAGAGAGAGAGGAAGAGCTTATTGCGAAATCGAACCATGATTAAGCGCCAAGTAATGCATTGCTCAACACGCTTTATAATACGTGCGGCCACACCGCTGCCATAAACACTTGTCCATTAAGTACGACGCGAGCAATTTATAGGCATTCTCGATATCAAGGCTGAGACCGCGTATACACTTAAATATTCCTCTAACGGTACTAAAATACGAGTTTGTATCGTTGCTATTACTGTTATTGAAAATCGAGTTTGTTTCGTTGTTATTACTGCTATTATCTTTATTCTTCTTCGTAATCTTACTCTTATTGTTGCTGGAGTTACACGAGACCGTTATTATTGACATTGTCTTTATTATTGTTCATGTTGTTTTTGTTATTGCTGCTGTATCATTGTTTCTGTTATCATTATTATCTCTTTTTTTATCATCATTATTATCGCCATCATTATTATTATTATCATTACTATCATTATCATCATTATTATTATATTTTCATTATCATTATTATTATTATTATTATCATTACTATCATTATCATCATTATTATTATATTTTCATTATCATTATTATTATTATTATCATTACTATCATTATCATCATTATTATTATATTTTCATTATCATTATTATTATATTTTCATTATCATTATTATTATTATTATCATTACTATCATTATCATCATTATTATTATATTTTCATTATCATTATTATTATATTTTCATTATCATTATTATTATTATTATCATTACTATCATTATCATCATTATTATTATATTTTCATTATCATTATTATTATTATTATTATCATTACTATCATTATCATCATTATTATTATATTTTCATTATCATTATTATTATTATTATTATTATTATTATTATCATTACTATCATTATCATCATTATTATTATATTTTCATTATCATTATTATTATATTTTCATTATCATTATTATTATTATTATCATTACTATCATTATCATCATTATTATTATATTTTCATTATCATTATTATTATTATTATTATTATTATTATTATTATTATTATTATTATTATTATTATTATTATTATTATTATTATTATTATCATTACTATCATTATCATCATTATTATTATATTTTCATTATCATTATTATTATTATTATTATTATTATTATTATTATTATTATTATTATTATTATTATTATTATTATTATTATTATTATTATTATTATTATTATCATTACTATCATTATCATCATTATTATTATATTTTCATTATCATTATTATTATTATTATCATTACTATCATTATCATCATTATTATTATATTTTCATTATCATTATTATTATTATTATTATTATCATTACTATCATTATCATCATTATTATTATATTTTCATTATCATTATTATTATTATTATTATCATTACTATCATTATCATCATTATTATTATATTTTCATTATCATTATTATTATTATTATCATTACTATCATTATCATCATTATTATTATATTTTCATTATCATTATTATTATTATTATTATTATCATTACTATCATTATCATCATTATTATTATATTTTCATTATCATTATTATTATTATTATTATTATCATTACTATCATTATCATCATTATTATTATATTTTCATTATCATTATTATTATTATTATCATTACTATCATTATCATCATTATTATTATATTTTCATTATCATTATTATTATTATTATTATTATTATTATTATTATTATTATCATTACTATCATTATCATCATTATTATTATATTTTCATTATCATTATTATTATTATTATCATTACTATCATTATCATCATTATTATTATATTTTCATTATCATTATTATTATTATTATTATTATTATTATTATCATTACTATCATTATCATCATTATTATTATTATTATCATTACTATCATTATCATCATTATTATTATATTTTCATTATCATTATTATTATTATTATCATTACTATCATTATCATCATTATTATTATTATTATCATTACTATCATTATCATCATTATTATTATATTTTCATTATCATTATTATTATTATTATCATTACTATCATTATCATCATTATTATTATATTTTCATTATCATTATTATTATTATTATTATTATTATTATTATTATTATCATTACTATCATTATCATCATTATTATTATATTTTCATTATCATTATTATTATTATTATTATCATTACTATCATTATCATCATTATTATTATATTTTCATTATCATTATTATTATTATTATCATTACTATCATTATCATCATTATTATTATATTTTCATTATCATTATTATTATTATTATCATTACTATCATTATCATCATTATTATTATATTTTCATTATCATTATTATTATTATTATCATTACTATCATTATCATCATTATTATTATATTTTCATTATCATTATTATTATTATTATCATTACTATCATTATCATCATTATTATTATATTTTCATTATCATTATTATTATTATTATTATTATTATTATTATTATTATTATTATCATTACTATCATTATCATCATTATTATTATATTTTCATTATCATTATTATTATTATGTATAATACTAATGTTATTATTATAATTAATTTTGTCAGCAGCATTATCATCTTTAGTATAATTTTTGTTATCACAATTTTAGTACCATCACCATTATCATCTATTGTCATAAGTTCATCATTAGCATTGCTGCAAGGTTGAAATCATGACACTTGCTCTCAATATTACAATGATTACCTCACCTTTTATCATTAATATCACCACTACTGCCATCACCATAATCATTACTATAATCAACCGTTCTAAAATCCCGGATCACGGCCGCCTCCACGCGCCAAAGGATTGATTCGGCCGCAGGATCCTCGGGGCGAGACGGACAGACACCCTCGCTTCTCACGCCAACCATAACCGAGGAAGCAATCGGCAGTTCGCTTTGGAGGGACGGCCGCTCGCTTAGAGTTTTCGTTGCCTTTAGATATTTTACTTCATATTTATTATTATTTATTATTACTTATTATTATTATTTATTATTTTTTATTATGTATCATTATTATTATTATTATTATTTATATTTATTATATAATATTTATATTTATATGATTTATTATTTATAGTTATTTTTGTTTATCATTATTTATTATCATTATTATTATTATTATAATTATTATTATTATGATTATTCCTTCTTTTTTTTTTCTTTTTTTTTCGCTTTCTTGTTTCCTCTCTCTTGTTTTATTTCTATTTTTTCTATGATGATAATAATAATAATAATAGTAATAATAATGATGATAATAATGATAATAATAATAATAAAAACAATAATAATAATAACAGCACTAACAGTAACAACAATAATGATAGTAATGATAAAACAATAGTAATAAAGATGATAATAGTAATAAGAATATTAGTAATGATAATGATAATAATAATGATAATGATAATAATGAAAATGATACTAATACCTCTACTACTCCTACTACTAATAATAATAATGATAATAAAGATAGTAGTGATGATAACAATAATAACTGTATAAGTATGTATAAATAGCTTCCACGTGGCGTACAGAAGCACGTATACGCATGGCTTCACCGCAGGCGCCCCAACGTGCCCCACGCCCCCACACCAGTACTTAAGGCTCAGGATGACCCAGGTCAGTCTCATTCCTTTCAGAGAGTCTTGCCGATTGCTGTGGGTCAGGCTTGCCGATTGCTGCGGGTCAGGCTGGCTGGGCCCACCCTCCGGGCAGCCCAGCACTTAGCCTTACAAAGACTTGTAACCGTGTTAATATCTGTGTTGCTTACGCTTCTCAATAAAAGAGGTTAAGCCAACCGTCCGTTTCACTACTCCTGCTAAACCATATGTTTAAGGTTTTAATGGCCTTTACAAACTGTATTGATATTACTGATAATAATAATAATAATAATAATAATAATAATAATAATAATGATAATGATAATAATAAGAAGAAGAAGAATAACATCAACAACAACAACAATAACAATAATACTAATAATAATAACAATAATAATGATAATGATAATAATAATAATGATAATAATAATAATAATATTAATAATAATAATAATGATAATAGTAACAATAATAATAATGATAATAATGATAATAATAGCAATGATAATGATGATAATAATAATAATAATAACATTAATAATAATGATAATAATAATAGTAATAATAACATCACTAACAATAACAACAATAAAGATAGCATGGATAGAAATAATAGTAATAATAAAAACATAAAAATAGTGAAACGAGAATAATGGTAACAGTAATGATGATTATAATAATAATAATAATAATAATAATAATGATAATGACAATAATGATAATAATAATAATAATAATAATAATAATAATAATAATGATAATAATGATAATAGTAATGATAATAATAATAAGAAGAAGAAGAAGAAGGAGAAGATGATGATGAATAAAGTTATTATCATCATCGTACTTGTTATTATAATAATGATAATAATTATTATTTTTACCAATATTTTCACTATAATTATCATTGCTGTAATTATTATTATTATTATTACTATTATTGCTATTATTATTATTATTACTATTATTGCTATTATTATTATTGTTGTTATTATTGTAATCGCTGTTGTTGTTGTTGTTATTATTATTATTATCATTATCATTATTATTTTTCCTTTATAATCATTGTTATTACTGTCAATATTATTATTATTGTTGCTATCATTACTATCATTATTGTTATTGTCAGTAAGAATGATGATACTAATAATGATAATAATGATAATAATGATAACAATAATGATTAAGCTAAAAATAATAATGATGATGATAATGATAATGATGATGATGATGGTGATAATAATAATAATAATAATGATAATTATAATGATGAGGATAACAACAATGAGAATAATGATTATAATAATAATAATAATAATAACAATATAATAATAATGATGATAATAATAACAATAGTAATAATAACAATTATAATGATAATCATGACGATGATAGTAATAATAATTAAAATAATAATAATAATGATAATCATGATGATATTAATAATGATAATAATAACAATAATAATAATACCAATAGTAATATTGATAATAATATTAATAATAATACAATAATAGTAACAACACTATTATTTCTAACAATAATGATAATAATATGATGATGACAAAATGATAATAA
>NC_061859.1:25227576-25230076 GCF_019202785.1 Penaeus chinensis
TGATAGAGCAACATCCACTTCAAGTTCTGCTTCTGACTCCAAATCCTGTTTACAGCAGTGAATTTGTCAGCTTACACGTGTCGCCTGTATGGAAATGATATATATATAACGATTCTTAAACACCTACAGATGCGACCTGACAGAAAAAAATGCACCTGCAATTGTAAAGGAGGGATCGTGTTGAGCTAATTAATCTAATGCAAACGAATTACATGATAATTTCCAAATTAACTGATCCCAAGATCAGAAGACTCACACAAATACACACACATACACACACACATACACACACACACAGCCCCCCCCCCCCCTCCCTCCCTCTCTCCTCCTTACACAATCAGAGTTGCAAACAGCATCAAAATCTTGACCTAGGACAAGTTGGCAGAGATCACAGCCGCAAAAAGCAAGCCAGAGTTATCACGCAAGCAATGTACTATAATTAGAATCTTCCTAAAACATAGTTTGATGACTCCTTCCTGGTAGAGCAAAATATTATGTTGCTTTGTAAAATCTCATGTATATGTTTATAATTTACCTTTCAACTACCTAATGTTTTGTTTCCAAAAGGTTTGCTTGTAACTGTTGTATTATTATTATCATTATCTTTATCATTATTATTATTATTGTTGTTGTTATGATTATTGTCATTATTTTCATTATTAACATCATCATCAATATCGTTATTAATGTTGTTATTATTATTACTACTACTATCATCATTTCCATTATCATTACTGGATCATTATCATCATCACTCTCATCAACAATATTACTATTATCATTACACTCATCATATATTTCACATTAATATCAATAATAATTGTAATAATAATAATAATAATAATAATAATAATAATAATATTAATAATAATAATAATGATAATAATGATAATGATAACAATAATAATAATGATAATAATAATAATAACAATAATGGTAATAAACACAATGAAAATTATTATGATAACGATAATGATAACAATAATAATATCATCATTATTGTTATTATTATTAACATTATTATCATCATTGTTATCATTATTATGAACATTATTATTGTTGTTATTATTATTATCATAATTATAATTATAATAATGATAACAATAATACTAATAACAATATTAATATTATGATTAATATTATGATTAATATTATCATTATCATTATCTTTATTATTATTATTATTATTATTATTATTATTATTATCATTAGTATCATTATTATTATTATTATTATCATTATGCTTATCATTATTACTATTATTATTATCATTATAAGTATTATCATTATCGGTATTATCATTATCATCATTATTATCATTTTTATCATTATCATCAGTATCGTTGTTTTTATCATATATTTTATCATTACCATTATTATCAATATCATTATCATAATTATATTTGTTATTATTATCATCTGACATCATTATCTTTATCATAATTAACATGATCATTGCGATTAAGATTATCATAATCATTATCATCATTATGATTATATCTAATATCTTCATCATTATATATCCTTAATATGTTTTGTTTTTTTATTTTTTTATTCGCACTTTCTTTTTTCCAATATTATTTAGCTTCTATGTAACGGACTATCAATTATTGTTGTATATGCACTACAAACTAACGGTGCTAAAGTTGATAACATAGCATTAATAAACATAATAACAATATTGATAATTAAGAAAAAAAGACGGCAAAGCGGATGATGAATTACATATGATAGTCAAGTTAAGAGAAAGCCTTATAAGGAAGTAGTAATGCAATAATCCTGATATCAAGATTCACGGATGATATCGTTCCATTTAGGAGAATCAATGATAACGTTAATAATAATGGTGATGAAAGCCATTCACAATCATCATTAGTATCTGCCATTATCAGTTCATCTTTCACGACTGTGTTTAAACATGACCTCATGACTGAAGCTATAAATGCTTTGTATGCACTGATGTATAAATACATATAATTTGGCACGAATCTCCAAGTGCAATGCAGATGAAATTTGTACTACATTACGAAAAAAAATCGTTAATATCAGTTTCTTATTCCTTTGTATTGTGAGAGTGTATATATATACCGATGTATAGATGGATGGACTGATATACACATACGCATAAGACCGAAGAAAAATACACGTCAGGCGACTGAAATCTTCTTAAGGAATTTACATCCTTTGAAATTGCAATATGTATATACTGCATATGCCTATATATATATATATATATATATATATATATATATATATATATATATATATATATATATATATATATATATATATATATATATATATATTCATCTATTTATGTATTTATATATGCACACACACACACTCACATACACACACACAAATATCTATCTATCTATCTATCTATCTATATATATATTATATATATAATATATATATTTATATCTATATATATAGTATAATATATATATATATATAATTGTATTTTATATACATGTATATATATCTATATCTATATCTA
>NC_061859.1:25232576-25237576 GCF_019202785.1 Penaeus chinensis
GTTAATATAGCCTCCGGTGCAGCCAAACACACGTGTGAAGAGTTCTATACACAGTCCTGCTCGAATTAGCTCCTCATGACTTCTGCGTGACATGACTCTCCTATGTCAAGGGTCAAGCTTACAGATACGCTACTGTAACAGGGTAAATTAAGGCTTTCAGCAGTACGTTTCCCTCCTCCGTGATGGAAGGCTGACCCGCACATGCACGCTTTTGCATAAGCAGACAGCTTTAAGATAAATAAATTTCGTCTCTCAATACCTATATACCAACTTCGGTGGCCCAAAACACACAAGATTAGGGAAAACGTGAAGCGCTGTGAATTATCTGTAAAATGGTAAAATTACTAAATGGGCAGACACGCCTGAGACAGATCGGTAAATTAAAACATTTCCTTCGCATAAGCTGAAATCCGTACTTTATTTACACAAAGAAATTCAGTATTCATCGGTAGCAGGAAATCAGGAGTATTATTAGGGTTATAAAGTAATAAATCACCGAAAAAATCGATGAGCAAAGTAAAGTATTGATGTGATAAGAATGATATTGATGATGATATCATGATGATGTGATGATGATGGTGATGATGGTGATGATGATGAGGATGATGATGATGAATGTGAAGGTGAGAACAACGTTGTGAATTTAATATCTAACAAGCTAGCTGTAGGAATTCCTATTTGAAAGATATTGCTTGGCATTTATTATCATTAAGAGATTAAGAGATTTTGACAAAGAAATGCTAAGTAATTCCGGGCTAAAGAAATAAGAAGTCCAGCCATCGCTCTTAGACATCAGACTCGCAAGCACCGCCATCAAAGGAGTTTTGTTTATGGAATTATTCTGACACTCATTGCCAATGCATGTACTATAAGCGTATTGGTAAATACACATCTAAATCCAGTCTAAATCTTAACAAATGATGAGCATAAGCACACGAGCGAGGAGACTGCCTAGGTGGAAAGCGAACACGTTACACCTGTTTTCCTGGAAGTGCCTTGTCGCTACCTGTTGCAAGACTCCCGGGGAGAGACGCTTGGCACCCGGGCCCCTGATCCATCAACTAAATTTATCAGCCGCCGAAATGGTCAAGAGTGATTCATAAGGGCATCTTGTAAACCGAGTGCTGAATGGGCGGGACACAGGGAGAGAGATTTTTAAAAATCTAAGGTATGGGTAATACATTTTCCTCTATTTATAAAAATACACGCAATGTGCAGCTCGTGTAAAACTTGCTGTTCCGATATCTTTTAGGTTGACCTGCAGGCATTATCGGCAGCCCATTCTTGTTACTGACTTGGCACTCCGTCCAGCTTGGATATAGCCACCCATTACCAAAGTCCTTCTCGCGCTCTCCCTAATTTTCACTCTCACCCACACGCCTCGTCACCGCTCTATATAACCAGCAAGTAAAATAAGAGCGAAAAGAGGAGGGTAAAATGCGCTTGATGTATTACACAATCATGTCACTCGTGCAACATTTAGTCATCCTGTTGCTCCCTCAGCGTGGCCGAGCAAGGAGACGACGTGTGAGTTAGTGCCGCCCTGAGCCCGAGGTGATGGATGCGGCAACTCAAGAGCCCGACCTGCCTCGTGGGCGGTGGAGGGGGGTGGGGGTGCTCCTTTCTCATTCTCTCTTATTTTGACACTGATCCTGACGGCGTGCGATGGCTCCAGACCGGTACAACTGAGGAATTTCGTGTATGTTTTGATGGACGCAAATTAACCCTGCTAAGTTCATGACATACCGGTCGGTTGGTCTCGGATATTATGATTTTGATGTGCAGTGAGTTTAGGGGTCGAGGGCAAGTGTTTTTTTTTTCGCCATCGTTTGAGGTTTTATGCCTGCAATAAATCCCGAAAACTATCTCTTTAGAACCGTGAAAATTATGGGATTTGTCGACCTGAATTAAATCTGATGATCGTGGACAGGTGCGACCCAGTGTTAATCTCGTCTGCAACATTTGATCATATGATCTCACGAGCGCCCAGCATGCCTTAGTCATTGTTGTGATATATGGGAAGGGAAATTAAACCGATGAGAAATATTTCTGTGAAACTGGAAAGTGACATCTGCGAATCTGACGAAATTCCCTATAATCGTGTAACCAGTTTAGGGTACTGACTCTGTCCCTTTTTATGTTTTAGTCATTTCCACAGGCAACTGCTTTCGTTCCCGTGCTTTCTGTATGTGATCTCGATATTAAGGCGGTGTGGTGCTTTGTCTGAGGATGCCCTTCCTAACATCAAGCGTGGTTCAGCTCAGGAAGGTGAACGCTCGGCCTCTGCCCTTCAGCGCAGGCTCGGACCCTAGAGACCAGCGGCAGATTGGTGTGAGGAGCCGATTATAAACACATTATACTACAGGATCCCTCCGCTCAGCGTCCACGATACACCATGAATTACCACCCCGCTTCTTTGTCGCTTTATCATTTTCAGTATTATTTGGAGTATTTCTGTTTTTTTTTTTGTTTTTTTTTGTTTTGTTTTTTTGTTTTTTTACTGGCTTAACACTGATTTATTTCTTGAAATGATATCGGCACTGCGATAGAGATAACAAATAATCTGTGAACATAATGCTACCTCTCGTTCAGTCAGATTGTTATCCGAGCCACTGATTATAGTTGTTCATCAGTATATGAGTTAAAATTTTCAAATTGTTCACGAACAGGAGCACTCTTTGGGACCGGAATTTTCACGTGCAAGCTGTTGTTGAAATTTGTTCTTTTAACTTCTAGTGGCACTTTGGTTATATTAATGCTTTGGCTTTGAAAGAAGTTGATGAATTATGTCCTCTCGTGATTTACGAGCTCTGTTGTTTTAAGAGCACACGCCTTGAAGTTTTGAATGTTAAAGGTCCAACGCTAAAAGATTTCAGTTTTTTGTTCATACCATTAGTGCACGAAAGGGACGGAGGAATAATATGGGCATTGTCGATTCGGCAGCACTCTCACTCACATAAATACAATATATATATGTGTGTGTGTGTGTGTAGAAAAACCCACAATGCAAAAAATATTTTTATTGAAAGCGAGACTACAGTTTCGAAATCAACCAGGATTCCATCCTCAGGTCTGAAGAGGAATGGGAGATGAGGGGGTATAAAGGAGAGAGAGAAGAGGCAACGCGGTAACAGGGGGGAGTAGGTGAGGACAGACGAACGGAAGCGAAGGGAGGTCAGAACAGGCGGACTATGCGCAGGGTGGCCGGCATACGGGTGAAGGCGGAGGATGTGGGAAGCAAAGAGACTATCGGCAGGAGAAAAGCCGCTGTTCAGGTTGAAATTAGGCAGCAGCTTTATTAAGAAGGATTCCACCAGTCTGCGGGCGTGGACGTCAGCGGATGGAAAGACAATTCGCGTCGCTGACCGGTACATCTGATGGCCTGTGTCCCACTGATGGCAGAAGAGAGCGTTGTTGCTGTGTCCCCTGGATACAGCGTACTTATATTGAGACAGACGCTTAGTAAGATTGGCGCCCGTCTCGCCAAAGTATTGCTTGTTATAGGAGGTACAAGGAACAGCATAGGTGCCCACCTTCGAGGTAGAGGTAGGACTGGTGTGGACCAGGTTGCGACTGTGAGTGTTCACCTGGCAAAAGATCAGCCTGCAGTTGAGAGGGTGAAAAAGGCGACGGAGAGAGTAGATCCCCTCAGTGTAGGGCAGGCTGAGGACGGGCAGGTGAGAAGTCTCTTTAGGAGAGGAGTCGTTGTAGAAGGTAATCCGTGCCCTGGATAACGCGACATCCAGAACATGACGAGGGTAGCCTAGTTTGGAGAACGAACGACGCAGGAAGTCGATCTCTCCATCCAGGTACTGGGGGTCACAGAAGGCGGAGGGCGCGGAGGAACAGCGAGGTGGCAACACCTCTCTTTACATATCGAGGATGGGATGAGAAGAATTGTATGTACATAACACTATGCATAGGCTTTCTGTATATGGAGAAGGAGAAGTGTTTAGCAGAGCGATGGACTAGGGTGTCCAAGAAGGGGAGCTTGTTGTCAACCTCCCACTCCACCTTGAAATGGATGTTCAGCTGCATCAGGATGCCCGAGAACAGGGCAGGGTCATGAGGCCAGAGAGCAAAGACGTCGTCAACATACCTCAGCCAAACCGATGAACGAAGGGAGATGGAAGGGAGAAGCACAGACACGAAGAATTCCATAAACAGGTTAGCTAAGACTGGAGAGAAGGGAGCCCATGGCAACACCGAATGTCTGGGAGTAGAAGCGATCCTCAAAGGAAAAGGAAATAGACTCCACACACAGACGAATCAGCAGGAGGAAGACGTCGGTGGGCTGAGGGAGACGAGGATCCTCTGCGGGGAGCCTCCTCTCAAGGAAAGCGAGGACGTCATCAAGCGGGACCTTGGTGAACAGGGAGTCGACATCCAAGCTCATCATGGTCGCCGGCGGGACTCCACGGACACGGGAGATGAAGTCTTGAGAGTGGCGGAGGTGAGCAGGAGAGAAGGTGCCGAGAAGGGGAGTGAGGGACTTCGCCAGCCAAGCTGCCAGAGGGTGCGTCACAGATCCCTGGGAGGAGATGATGGGGCGCAGAGGCACGGCCGCCTTATGGGTTTTAGGAAGCCCATAAAAATAAGGGAGTCGACGGCTGATGACCTTGAACCTTGTGTAGAGATTCGCCTCCGGAAAACAGGCTGCTATTTCCTTCAGGCGACGGCGGGAAGTAGTAGCAATGCGTTCATGGGGGTCGCTGGTCAGGGGGGCATAGGTAGAAGCGTCATCAATATATATATATATATATATATATATATATATATATATATATGTATGTATATACATATATATATACATATATACAAATATGTGTTGTGTGTGTGTGTGTGTGTGTGTGTGTGTTTGTGTGTGTGTGTGTGTGTGTGTGTGTGTGTGTGTGTGTGTGTGTGTGTTTGTGTGTGTGTGTGTGTGTGTGTTTGTGTTTGTGTGTGTATACACATACACATACACACACACGCGCACACACACACACACACACACACAC
>NC_061859.1:25257576-25275076 GCF_019202785.1 Penaeus chinensis
CTTTGGCCTAAACTGTGGTTGGAAAAAACATTATGGGCTATCATAGATTAAACAGACACCTTTGACCAGTGGTTTAAGATTTAGCAAGTTGCCATGATAATACCTGAATAAAGTAAGATCACAGTCTTTAGGCTCTTTTGTAAGAAATATAAAAATGCATTTTTGATGTAAGTTTTGACTTTTTTCCACAGCTGCTCTGGAGCTGATTCATACACATGGAGCCAAGTTTTCAACTCAGCTCTTTGAAGACTGCACCCAGGTGTTTCAGTGGTTTGTCAAATGGTGTGGTTCACGAAATAGGGATGATCATAAGGCTGCCTTACCAGCAATGGACACATTTATAGTTGTCATTGCAAATATGCTGGAGCTCCAAGCAATGGAGGATGACAAGAAAGGAGTTCCAGTGTTCAAGGTGAAAGATTTGTTTTTAATTTCTAATACTCACCAGAACATAGGTTGTACCACATTAGAGTTATTTTCAATGTGTGTACACTTATATACTCTATTTTTTTTTTTAATTCTCACATATGTGAAGTTGTGACCAAACATTTGACAGATTCCCATTCTCTGTAGTTTTTATTTTATTAGATATGAAGTTGTGATTGATTATATTAGTTCAGTGGGTGCTGTAAACTGACCCTCATTTCTTTCATCTTGTGAACAAAAGTACCTGCTCCAAGAGTACAACAAGATGCTGGAGACAAGTGAGAGCACCTCGAAGCTGAGTCTGGCAGTAAAGGGATATGGCTTGTTGTCGGGTGCTTGTCGGCAGCTTTTGTCTCCTGTTGAGGTTCATACAATGTTCAATCAGGTCTTGACTGCAAGTCAACATGCTTTTTATCAGTAAGTTTTGTAAGTCTAATAAAATAAAATGTTTGATTAAAAGAATGAATTCTGTTACATGTGACATGATTAGGTGATTCTATGTAATATTGTTATTTTTTTAGGTCTGGTGATATGCTTGAGAACAAACTTACCAATTTGCCAAGCTATATTGAATCCTTAGCAATTATCATCAGCAACATGGATGTAGTAAGTACTGTATATTTTGATAAGGCATGCTTCAGAAATTATAATAGGCAGGTTTCAGTTTAGCTACACTTGATCTATTATTATTATTATTATTGACTGATATTAATATCATTGTTTTGATTTTGTTATCACAATGAAAATGATAGGCACTATTGTTATTGTTATTATTATATTCAAAGTTGTTTTTATTAGTAGTAGTAGCAGTATTGTTATTTTTTATATAAAATTTCATGTGTTATATTCTCAGAATATTTGTTTGAATTACTGATATAGCATACAAAACAGGAGGGTTTCCTTCCAATTTCCTATATTAATGACTTATTTACTTCTCAGGTGAACAGTGGGATTTTGGAAAATGTTCAGCAACTTTCAAGTGCCCTTGTGGAGCATTTCCCATTGGTGTCCACTTTCAAGAGATTCCTTGCATACAGAGCCCTTTTTAGGCTCTTCTTCACAGTCTACAACAAGCCTGGATACTTCCATGAATTTTTGCACACTTTTGGTTAGTCTTATTTGCATGATTATCTGTGTACAATAGAGACTTTGGTAGGAATATGCAAACTTTTTGTGAGATATTCTTGGTTGTGAAAAATGAATGCAAGATTAACATGATCCACATGCTGATCTTACTTAGCATGCAGTCCTGAGATCATAGATCATCACAAGTATTTTCCTCCTCCATGCTGCAGTATACAAAGCCGTAGTTCTGAGTTGCTCCCATGCCCCTGAGGTGGAGTCCTTGCCTGAGGAACAGGGTAGCAGCTGGAGAAGTAAGGCTACAGGAGGTGAAGGTTGGAAGGGCCTCAAGAATGAGGTGGTCACCTTCAGTAGCTACATCCCTCTGTGGACGGCCCTGATGGTGCCAGAGAAGGTGGCCAATATCAAGGTGCCAGGTATGGAAGTTATCTTATTTGTTTAGTTTGTTTTGTTTTATTTTATTTTTGTATTTATTTACTAATTTATTTATTTTTTTATTTACACAATTATTCTATGTAGATAATGGAAGATCAAATGGTGTTCTTTGTATAAATCATTACCTCTACATTTAACTTAGTATTAATTTTAGTATTCTGATCTCTTACAGGCATGCCAGCAACAGTTATGACAGAAATGAGCAACTTTATATATTCTGAGTTTATTAGCTGTATATTGGAGATATCCGAGAAGCTGGACTTAACTACATACAAACAAAACGAACTACAGCAGGTTAGTTTTTGTGTATATAGACTGTTGTAAGTTTAACAGTTGATTTATTACAAGGTATTCATGAGAACAAACCTTTATTTGTAATTTGCATGGTTTAGTAATGTAATTGTGCTACAGTACATTGTTTCTATTAAATATAAATAGCACTATTGAATTGTTTTTTGGAAAATCCATGTTACAACTTTTTCTTTCATTCTTTCAACATCACACACATGCTCACAAAACACTTCAATCCTGTCCTCAATTGCATTTTCCATTCATGCATTTCCATTTTCCATTCTTCTCTATACACATTAACATAAAACACATGGTCTTCTATACAGCCTTATAAATCTTGCCAACAGCAGGTGGAAGCGTCAGGGAGTGATGAAGGAGATCCCGCAACCTCAGATCCTGTGTCAGGATTGAAAGCAAAGGTTCCAAAGGATTTCCAAGTGAGTAGTTGGATACTGAACAGGGTATTTATTAATTTTAGGAGATTGTCCAATTGTGCCTAAGTTCATACAGCATTTGTAAAGTATAAATATTTTTGCTTAGTATAATGATAGACTAAATGATTCTTATTGTTACTAAATATGAGCATGATAGAAGTGGCAGTTTATTATATATAAAAATATCGATGGCAGTGTATGATATATGAATTTTACTTTTAATAATGATTACATTAATATTCTATCTGTAAATGCAATCAAATAACTCTTACAGGTGTACATGAATGTGGTATCACTCTTGGAAAAAGTATTACCACTGCAGAGTGAAGATCAGTTAGAGCCCCACATACCACGCCTGATATGGTTTTTTGTGACTCAGTCCTCACTCCAGCCTCTTGTGTCAGCCCATTATAATGCAACAACCACTATTCTTATTTGCTCTCGCCAAACTCAGTTTTTCACAAGGAAACAGGTGAGTTTCAGCCTCTTTAAGATGAAACTAAATATAGATCTGTAGTGTTCACTATAATGAGGAAAATTGTTGCACCATAGTAAGATCTGAGTTTTCAAATGTTTTCTGTTACTATTTCAATTTTGCAAAATAAGACTAATAGAAATCAGATTTAGAATGAATGAACAGTAACTAAAGTACAGCATTGCATATGTTTCTTACACTCGTTACCATTGCTTACCAGTGATTGATAATGCATGATTCTATCAGGATCCAGAGGTGGAAACATCGATCCACCTTCTAATGAGCTATGTGCGTGAACTTCTTCAACGTTGTCGTCAGTATCGTGATCAGCTCCTGGCATCTTGTCTTACCCTTATTCTACATCTTCCTTTGTGCATTGTGCAAGAGATCTTTCCACAACTTGTCAGTCCATTACAGGTAATGCATGTGGTGACAGTAATTAATATAATGATACTTTTGATGAGTATATTTTCTTTGAGATATTACTTCTCTCATATTCCTGATGATAATGTCTGGGAATGTGAGATAATATTTTGTGTATGACATTTACAATTTTTTGTGCTTCCCGTTCATTCATCTCTCATCAGATGGCCCTTCAGCTTGGTGTGAGTTACTTACCTTTAGCAGAGGTGTGTATATTAGCTCTGCAACTTTGGACAAAGTTATTACCACAGGAGATTCTTAGTGAGCACATGCCGCATGTGTTACCACTCCTCCTTCCTTATCTTCGCTCACAGGGTAAGCACAATCTTAGTATTCCAGAAGTATAATGTGTAGTCTATATTTGTTAGTTTAATTCATTAATTGAATCTGTCTCTGGATCTAGATTAGGCTCTCCTCTTCTTCTTCTTCTTCTTCTTGTTCTTCTTCTTCTTCTTCTTCCTCTTCTTCTTCTCCTTCACATGTAGTAATGAAATATTGTTTTTCCTGATAGCTTTGTATTGTACATAAGTCTAAACTAACTTTTTTGGTTGAAATTTCATTGAAGTTTGTGAAGACATATGTTATTCCATTGACCAAGTTTTTATGGCCATTTAGAATATTTTTAATGTTAGTTTTAAAGACAATTTAATCTTTACATATTCTCAGCTTCAATTATATCCTTATTGTATAATTTATGCTTGCAGTTTTCTAGGAATTTCTTATAGCTACCTACAAAATTATTCTAATTTTGCATTGCATTTTACTCAAATGTTACAGAGACTGGAGGTGAAGCAGAAGTACATACCCGTGTCATCACTGTGAAGATGGCATTTGCAAGACAGAGACGGAAGGTTGATCAGAAGAAGATAAAGGAGAGTAAAAGGGTAGGTAGGATAAGGGAAAGGGTCAGGAGTACTTGTGGATTGCCATATTGGTTATTTTATTATTTTTGTAATCATTTAGTTATTATCATCATCGTCATCGTCATCGTCATCGTCATCGTCATCGTCATCGTCATCGTCATCGTCATCGTCATCGTCATCGTCATCGTCATCATCATCATTATCATTCTATTGTAATCTGCATCATCTTTGTAATTGCTATTCTCAGTTTTATTTTTTTATTTTTTTTATTATTGATTCCTTTGGGAGGTTTACTTGCAGTAATATTAATATTGATTTTACCATTATACATTATTATTTTTTATGTTATTGCGGTTAATACTATTATAGATTATTGTTTTTATTCACCTTTGTTTTCTCTCTCTCTCTCTCTCTCTCTCTCTCTCTCTCTCTCTCTCTCTCTCTCTCTCTCTCTCTCTCTCTCTCTCTCTCTCTCTCTCTCTCTCTCTCTCTCTCTCTCTCTCTCTCTCTCTCTCTCTCTCTCTCTCTCTCACTCTCTCTCTCTCTCTCTCTCTCTCTCTCTCTCTCTCTCTCTCTCTCTCTCTCTCTCTCTCTCTCTCTCTCTCTCTCTCTCTCTCTCTCTCTCTCTCTCTCTCTCTCTCTCTCTCCCTCCCTCTCTCCCTCCCTCCCTCCCTCCCTCCCTCCCTCCCTCCCTCCCTCCCTCCCTCCCTCTCTCCCTCTCTCCCTCTCTCCTCTCTCTCTCTCTTTCTCTCTTTTCTCTCTTTCTCTCTCTTTCTCTCTTTCTCTCTTTCTCTCTCTCTCTCTCTCTCTCTCTCTCTCTCTCTCTCTCTCTCTCTCTCTCTCTCTCTCTCTCTCTCTCTCTCTCTCTCTCTCTCTTTTGCTCTCTCTCTCTCTTTTGCTCTCTCTCTTTTGCTCTCTCTCTCTCTCTCTCTCTCTCTCTCTCTCTCTCTCTCTCTCTCTCTCTCTCTCTCTCTCTCTCTCTCTCTCTCTCTCTCTCTCTCTCTCTCTTGCTCTCTCCCTCTCTCTATCTCTCTCTATCTCTTTCTCTTTGTCTTTCTCTCCCTCCTCCTTCCCCCTCCTTCCCCCCCCCCCCCCCCCCATTTCTTCCTCATCCTTTCCTTCTCCCTCTCTCTCCCTTACTCATTTGTCCTGTCTCCCTTTTTTATGTATTTTCTTTCAATGTCAATTTCAGGTAGAAGAGACTGCAATGCAGAAAATTCAGCTTATGATCCTCCGTCTGATTGGGAGTTTAGATCCCCTTCTCCGTCTCCACACCATACCGCAGGATCCAGACACCATTGCTAGTGCTGCTGTCAGATGGAATATACAGAAACTTGTCAAATTTGCTACACCATTTGAGCATATTAAGATTGACATACACTTAGGTATAGTTTTATTTAGTAATAAATGGGAATGTAATGAAGTTAGATCTGTTTGTTGTATGGTACATATATTCAGGTTTTTTTTTCAAAGATAATACCTTTTGTGTTTTAATGGTTGGAATTTTTTGGGGAATAAATAAAGTTTACATGCTTCCAGATGACCTTTTACCACATGTGGTGGACCTGGCTGTGAATTCTAGTGACAGACAGACTAAAGTTGCTGCTTCAGAACTTTTGCATTCTATCATCATATTGATGATTGGCACAGGTAAGCAGTATGTTTTATGCTATTTTATGTAAATGGGAAAAATGTAGTTCTGAGTTGATCAGGCATTTTTGCATCTCCCTGAATTGTGATATTGATATTAATATTTTCATTTATCATTTAAGGTGCACAAAAGAGTCAAGAAACACAGTTGAAAGAACCCATGGCACCTCTTTACCGGCACATATTCAGTGCAATGCTCCGTCTAGCTTGTGACCCAGACCATGTCACACGGCAGTTGTTCCTCACACTCAGCTATCAGACTATCCATTGGTTTACAAATAACAGGAATTTTGAGAATGTTGATACAATGGTCTTGTTAGAAGCATTGATGGTGAGTATAAACTAGATTACAAAAAAGTTTTGAATCAATTTTTGTATGCTGGGAATTACATAATCGTCTAACTTGGCCAAGATTACATTTTTATGTAATTGAATTATCTTATAGGCTTACAAGGTATTATTGACAATATATGTAGAGTGTTAGATATTTAAACAGAAAAGGGAATATCAACTTTATAAGTTTAATTTGTGCTACTTAACAATATAAAGAATGATGGTGAATTAAACCATACAAGGTATTTTTTTCTGTTGAAAAGCAGCAACATCAGTGTAGTACTAGAGGAAGAATTAGGCTTTGCAGCTGTAACTGTTACTGATTATCCTTTCAAATCTCCATTGAATTAGGAAGGCATTGTGACAGCCAATGACCCTGCCCTTCGAGATGTAAGTGCCCAGTGCTTGGCAGAGTTTGTAAAGTGGTCTCGCAAGCAATGTCGTCAGCAGAATAGTGTGTCCTCAAACATCAAATCCATTATCAAGAGAATTTTTTCATTCTGTAAGCACCCAAGTGCCTTCAAACGCCTAGGTAAATATTATGCAGACGACTTCTTCATGTTGAAGTATTGATATGTTTGTATATTGTTATTTGTTGATAATTTGTTTTTTGTAATTCTGTTGTTATACATTTCAAATATGTTTAATTTATGAAGTAATTTGGTATGACTCATGTAATGATAGTTGTTGTATATAATAATAGTTTATGATATTAGTTGTTCTAGTTCAGGAAATGAATTAATTTGTAAATTAATTAGATTGATTAATCCTGCTTTTTCTTTTTCTTTTATTAGTCAGTCATAAGGTCATGAAAATTGCTACAATTTGTGCCAAATTACAGGTGGTGCTCTTGCCTGGAATAGCATTTACCGAGAGATTCGCGAGGATGGCCAGGCAGTTAACATCTGGACTCTCGATCTGCTAGCTCATCTGATGACCTCCCTTGACCTAGCTCAAGCAGATGACCCAGCTCTGGGCACTCATGAGCAAACTAAGTCCGCTATCAGTCACATTGAGAGGATCATCAGAGTAAAGAGTGATCTTTTCCAGAAGGTAAGATATATGTCATATGGCATATTTCATAGCTTTTCACTTTTTTTTTTTTTTTATGTTTGATTATAAGATTTTATTACTTCAGTTTTCTCCCATTCTTTCTTGTAGTGTTGATACTGTTGACTTGTAATATAGTTATATTATTGTTGGTATCACAGTTATCAGCATAGTTATTTTTTACTATATAATATTACTTGTCTATTGCCAATCTCTCTGCCCCTCCTCTTCCAAGAATTATGCTGTTACCAATCCCCCCAAAAATTTGATTGACAATTGTAAGGGTAATTGCCACCATAATTGCATCTATTATATTTTTTTCAGAAATCAGGGCAAAGACGTTTACCTCCTGGTTTCGGTGACGGCACTTTGGTGGATGTGCTGAAGTGGTTATTTGAGCAGTGTGGCAGGCCCAAAGCACTTGTCAGGCATACCTGTATGGAACTTTTAGCATCTTTAGCACCCCAAGTTAAAGGTCTGCAGAAGATTCTTTGTAATCTTTATCATATATGTGATTAGACGATGTATAGTGGATTAAATTTATTGCTATTATTGTGTAATTATTGATGTGTTTATATTTTGATAAAATTTTAGGTGAATGTTAGTGAAAATACTAAGTTTTACCAAATATGCCACAGGTTGTGCTTCAGTGCGGGACTTCATTGACAAGTATGTCGGAATTTCAAAATTAAGTGAAATTGTGGACATATTGGAAGGTGGGGGTGAGGCCAAGATGGGCATTAGTTATGTGAAAAACCCTACAGCATCTTCTAAGCATATTGGCAGTTCTCTTAAAGATATAAATATATTCTTGGAGGTAAGATTGGAGTTTGATTCTTGCTTGTGTCATCAGATAATTATTTTTTTCTTTGTCTTACATCATTTGGTCTGGACATTTTATGCAGTATTTTGGAAAGAGCCAAAATATTTACATATTTTTCTGAATCCTCATTTGGGTGTGTTATAGCTTTTTGCTTCCTTTCCTTAACAGTAGTTAGAGGACAATTTTTTTTATTCTTGTTTTACTGAGGAGATAATGCTAATATAATAAGGGGATATTTTTCTCAGGTGGCATTAAAATGAAAGGTTGAATCAGAGGATGCATATCATATTTAGATTCCATGAAATGAAAGGAGGAAAAGTCACTATTATTATGTTCTCTTTGCACCAAAGAACTTATAGATATCTTACAGAAATAAGAAACTGAGATATATTAAGATAAAGAGTCACATTCTCACATATGACAAACACAGAGGGAACTATAGGCAGCTAAAAGATCTTACTTTGATAGAAGTGTTTCTGATGTTAATAGGTAATGAAGCAGAATGAGGAAATCAGTATTTTGATAGAGTAAGAATGAAGATTCTACTTTTCTTTCTTTCCAGGCATTGTCAGCTTCACTTGATGGCTACTGCTGGTTGATAGGCCAAGGAATAGTGCCAGCATCAAAGCTTTTGAATCATTCAGAAATCCAACTTTTCTCTGCTACTACATATTTCATAAATGAGATGGCCATCCTTACTGTCAGTGAATATATGAAAAATCATGACACCTTTCAAAATGCAGTTGCTACACCGTATGAAACAGAAGCCACAGCTAAGCTCAAGTGTACTGTTATAGTGAGGTTACTGGACTTTGTAAGTGTTGTACTACAAGAGGGACCCATGGTTGCTTCTCTCCTAAGCCAGCACTCAGTCTGGTCACCAACTATGTATAGTCTTTTGACTAGCTGCACTCTTGACCCTGCTAGTGTTGGATTTAATATCAAAGACACTGAAGTCAGTAAACATTTGCCATCACGTTTAGAGGAAATTCTAGGAATTATGGCCCGTAGAGGACCCTCTGAAGTAGTTAAGGAATACTCTGACTACCTGGAAAAACAATTACAGAAGCCAGAGAATGACATAATTAAAATGCTACCATTGTCATTATCCGAGACTGCACACATCAGCCTCAGAAGCAGACATGTCATTGAGGGTGTAGGAGTCTTGGAAAAAAGTGGATGGCTTGCAAAATGCAATGTGGTAAGTAGAATTTGGAATCATTTTTTAATTCTGATTACATTCCTTGTCAATAAGTACTACAAGTGTTAAGACAGTTCTCCATTTCTATTTATGCTAATGAGAGAAACCCTGTCACTTCAATTTTATTCTGTTGTAAATTGACTATGCATCACTTCCAGGTCAGTTACTCAATAGCAAAGGATTTAGTAGACTGGTTGTGTGGGAGTATATTCAAGGAGCAGAATTTGACGGTGTCCGGTATATCTCCCCATCCAAGTCTGCTGAAGTTTTTATTTGCTGTAATGCAATTGGCCATTACACTTGATCCAAAGGTGAGCTACAAGCAAATTTTGTTGCAGAGCTTATCATATAGAATAGAGCTAAAGTTTAAAGGTAAGGATGAACTCCAATATAGTAAAATAGTCCTCAGAGTCCATTTAACCAGTGCTGACAGGCATGGTGTGTATGTACGTGCCATGCTCACTGTGAGTTTACTTGTTTACTTGGTTTTACACATAGATGGCTACACTTATACTAAGGCATCAATGAGCTAATTACGAGTACTACCTGTCTCGCCCGTTTACCCTTTTCTTTGCTTTACTAAAATATTTTACGTTATCTTATTTTGCTGTTACTAATGTTTATAACATTATAGTAATTATAATGTTTATAATAAAAATAACACCATCGATATTCATAGCACTAGTAAAAATCAGGTAAGGTCACAAGGTCCACCAATTGACTCCTTTGTGGCTAAGCACTAGCAGAGCCATCTATGTGCAGAGACATTTCCCCCAAAAGATATAAAAAAGGAGCACAGCATTTTCCCCATTTTTTGTTCATTTTTCTCAGCGGCATTGGGTTAAGTCTGTTTAGCCAAAAATATAAAGAGTATCTCAATTCACATACAGTTGATCAGTTCTTTGTTCCTTCTTTCTTTGATACGTCAGGAGTTGTGAATACAAGACTTCCTTTTAGAATGTCATATTGTTTCAAGATTGGCTCTCTCCCCCTTCAGGTGAAGCATCACCTTCTTAGCTGGGCCACCAACAATGACACTGTCACTGGAACTAGTGGGCAAGAGGTAGAAAAGGGATCACACGTTCTCAGTGTTCTCGGACCAAACCTGATTCCCCACTTCCTTGAATTCCCTGATGATGCGTTGTCTCGGTGTGTTGAAATGATTCGTGAAGGAAGATTTCTGCCTGCCATGGGATTTGCCTCTGCTCTCCTCACCTGTCTCATTAGGAATGCTGACATTAGGAAAAGGTACTTTGTTATTATTATTTTTGTTATCATTGTTATTATTATTATCATTATCATTATTATTGTCATTATTATTATTATTATTATTATTATTATCATTATTATTATTATTATTATTATTATTATTATTATTATTATTATTATTATTATTATTATTATTATTATTATTATTATTATTATCATCATCATTATTATTATCATTGTTGTCGTTATTATTATTATAATTATTATTATTATTATTATTATTATTATTATTGTTATTATAATTATTATTGTTATTATTGTCATTATTGTTATCATTATTACTGTTATTATTATTGTCATTGTTATTGTCATTATTATTATCATTATTATCATCATCATTATTATTATCATGATTGTTATAATTATTATTAGTATTACTATTATTACTATTATTACTATTATTATTATTATTACTATTATTACTATTATTATTAGTAGTAGTAGTAGTAGTAGTACTATTATTATTATTATTATTATTATTATTATTATTATTATTATTCACTATATCTGAAACTGAAGATAGCAATTCCTCATATCTTATTTCCTAAGTATCTTATATACTAGGAGCTTGCTAAATGTTTAATTTTCTTCCAAAGTGGTGTCCTTGTATAATATTTACATTTGCTGGCCATATTTATCTCTTTATTCTTTACAGGTATTCAGTCAAAGTTGTCCAAAGTTTCCTGAAGCATTGGCCAACACTCGCAGCTCAGGCTGGCAAGACGAGCCTACACCAAGATTCTGTTCTTGGTCTGTTATCATCCCTCTTCCTGATTGATCGTGAGGGCATAATAAAAGGCCATTGCACAAATTCAAGGTCTGATATTGTTGTATTTTACAATGGTATCCTAGCAGATGCAAAGGTAGAACTTCAGGCCAAGATAAAAGTACTGAAGCTGCTCCCCTTTTTCTTCACAATGGGAGAGGACATTGCAAAGTCTGTCAGGTAAAGTTTCTCCTTCATTAAGTAAGAAACCTTAATTTTTTCTCTTGTTTCTAGATTGGTAGCTTTTTTTAAATCATAGATGGCTTCCATTGACATATTTAGCAAAAGTAGTGAAAGTTATTATCTTGTAATTGTGAATTGTAATTGACTGTTATGTCTGTTAATTTTGTGCTTGCTTTTCATTGTACATGAAGATTTTCAATAGATGGGAATTCATTGATATGAAAAAGAAAATTTTTGTAATTAACAGATTTTGAAATTCATAAATGTATCCATTTAATTATTTTTCTAGTGAAGCCATGGAAATGCTGAGCCTGAACCACTTTCCTCTTCATTCAACGGAATTTCCTCAAGGAGGTGCCCGAGATCGCGAGTATCAGCAAGCGCTCTGTGAGATCTTAACAGCTTTAGAATTGTCACTTTCTCATATACTTCTCCGGTTTGTTATCAAGTAAGTTTTTATGTGAAGTTGAAGTGGTAAGGTTGTTTAATTTGAAAGAGAGTGTATTATACTGTAGAATGTTTTAAGTTTTTGCAGTAAAATTATCATTAATGCTTTTGTTTTTATTTTTATTTTGAATATACATCAATCATTCTGAAATACTAGATGTATATGCTTAAGAAAAATTCATATTGGCTAGCAGTGTCAGTGTCATTAATTGGACATATACCATTGATTGTATTTTTATGAAAAGAAGCACTATAACAAGGATTTTGTTTTCAGCCTTTTCTGTCGAGAAGATAAACACCGATATGAAGAGTCAGTGCACGAGTCCTTGGAGAAATTTATGAAAAAACTGCCATTACTTAAACAACAGGAAACTCTGAAACATATTTACGATATGTATAATGACCCTATGTGTGTTAAGCAAAATCTAAGGTAAGTTGAATCCTTGCATTACATCCTTGGTGAATGTGAGCTTAGCATTTAAACTTTAGTTCTGTTTTCAGCAAAAGTGGTAAGGCGTTCCTTAGGTTTAGTTTAAATTTTATGTTGTAGCATAAGTCCTTGGAAATAACTGCTTTTCTCACTTATTCATTTGATCTGGGGTGAGGATGGCCATGGTTTGCCAAGAAGGTTTACCAAAGTATAGATCAGTAGTGTTGTCAATGAGAAGAGATTTGGGGAGAGATTGCATTTAGACTATACAAACTGATATGAGATTTTTGTTTTTAAGTCTTTAATACATGAATGTTTCTTTCTGACAGATACAACATAATGGATCTTGTTTTAACTCCACTCCTCCAGCAAGCTGAAGCAGTTCCAACTCAGAATTTCTTACTAAGTGTTATTAGTGCTATCATGGCTGGTATGTCAGCCCCAGTACAAGGACGATCAGACGAACAGCACAAAACTCTGGTGACTAAAGTTGGAAGCTTCATGATTTTGCAGGTTGGTGATTCACTTGTTATGGATTTATCTTTTTGTGTACCTGTAGCTTTCCCACCTGGTGGCACTGGGTTAATGTACAGTAAATTAAAGAAACCGTGCAAACAGTGTTTTACTTATTTATTTATGTCTCATCATTGTCAAACAAAGATCTGGTTTAGAGACAATTTTCATTCATCCCCATCTATCGTCAAACTCCTTCTTGCCTGTGGGGTTTGGGAGTTTGTCCTTTGCTAATTGCCAACAGACACAGAAGTTGTTATACCAAGTTAATATTGCTGTTACCAGTTTTTGTATCAGTAAGTTTTTTTTCTTGGCATGTGTTTTCCATTATAGTAATCACATCACTAATATAAACAAACCCAAAACATTGCTTAAATATTTATTTTTGGACGAGATAGCACATGGTGACGATATTTTTCCTGAAGTTACCAGCAGACTTACCAGTGCTCCGACCACTGATAATATTTACCATGGTAGCTCCAATGGCAAGTTGTTAATGAATACCACCGCTGTCTGTTTATGATGGTAAATGTAGTTACTTGTGATTTTACCATCATAAGTGCATTAGTGAATCGAGCCCCAGAATATTATGAGTTCTCTCTCATCTTCAGACATGAAAAAATATGACTGACTTTTCCCAAAAGGAAAGAAATATGAGAAGAGACTTTGAAGGTTTAAAGTTTATGTAACAGTATTTATCTCATTTAGCCTCTGTAATGATTTTTTTTTATAGATGATGGGTTTCAGAATCATGTGTCAAAATTTCATCACTAACTGAGCCTGATTTCTAGATTGCAAAGATCTTGAATGAATGCTGTTAAAACTGTACAAAGAGTTTTTGATTTATGTTTGTCATATGGAAATAATATAGAATTTATAATTCGTACAGTTACCTTGATATTGGAGAATGTATATAGTATGTTATAATCTATGATTTGTTTCAGATTATGTATTCCAAGTTGCCACGTGAGAAGCTATTTGCCCCTGGTTCAGAGATTAATGCAGCTTTTCGTCCTGGTGACCAATCAGGAAAGGAGCTAACAAAGGAAATTTTTCGTTATGCTGCCAAGATCTCCAAGGGTGAACTCCGTCATGACCAAACGCATAGTGAACTAAGAAGATTGTGTGCTTGTGCAGCATACAATGCTATTATTGCAGTTCTGGCATGTGTCCAGAATGATCTGAGGTTTTATACAAATTTTTTGTTTTCTGCAAATCCCACAAAGGGAGAAGTAATATGGGAATGTTTGGTCGACTGCAGTAAGAACTTGGAATTTGATGTTGAGATAAACTTCAAGCCAACAAGCAAAAAGAGATTCGTTGCAGTAAGACAGAAATTGAGGGAGGCTGCCCGTGAAGAAGGGGTTGCAGCTGCAGGGACAGTACAGTACATGGCATCACACTACTTGTCTGACAGCAGTTTACGAGAAGATATGAGCCAGTTTGACTTCAACAACTCTGTCGTCCTGGCAATGTCTCAGACAGAAAAGTCTTCGGAAAGGTAAGAATAATTTTTATTGTATGAAGACTTGTTTTATGGATAGAAACACTAGCATCAACCCAGTGCTGCCAGGGAAAATTAATATATAATGGAGAAAATACTGTGCTATTTTTTTATGTTTTTTGAAATGTCTCTGCACATAGATGACTCTGTTAGTGCTTAGCCATAAAGGAGTTAATTAGTAGACCTTGTGACCTTACCTAATTTTACCTTTCCTTGAATTGGCGGGAAAAACATATTTTTTAACATTATAATTATTTTAATGTTAGCAATGTTAGAAATAGCAAAATAAGGTAACAAAATATTTTGGTAAATCAAGGAAAAGGGTAAACAGGTGAGACAGGTAGTACTTGTAATTGGCTCATTAGTGATTTAGTACACATGTAGCCATCTGTGTGTAAAAACACTTAATAAAGTAAACTCACAATGGACATGGCATTTACGTACATGCCATGCCTGTCAGCATTGGGTTAATGTTGCTGTATAATGAAAATTATTGCTTATTGCTAGTTTATTCATTCTGTTTGCCAGTCATTAAGACTTAATACCTTTACAACTTCTGCTAGAGTGGCTGGTGCAAATGAAATGGGAGGTGTTCTCCTGCCTGTGCACATGGACCAAAGTGATTATAATGGCCATGAAGTCATGGCAAACTTGACAGCTGTCATAAACCACATGGTGGATGCAGAGATCATGGTTTTACATAAAGGGGTAAGTCTAGTGTCTTTTGTTCTGTTTACTGTTCCCTTTTGGTCTTTCTTTCCTTCTCTTTACATCATTACCTGAATTGCTGCTTCTATATAAAGAATTTTTTCCCTTCACTTCATCCTCTTTCTTTCTATTTTTCTCTGCTTTCTTTTTACCTCTCTTTGTTTCTGTTTCCCTTTTCTTCTTTTCATGGAGTACAATTAAATCTGAATATCATTCTTATATGGCTGCTCTTCTTTCCTCAGGCACATGTTTGTATTATGATGATCTAATCTTGCAGGACACCGTGCCCAAGGCAACAGATGTACCCCAGTGGATGACGCTAGTACAACAGAAACTTGACGGTTCTGATACTCCCCGAAATGTAAAACTTTTCCTTCTCCGTGTCATGATGAACAATGCAAGGATTTTTGAGCCTTATGCTGCCCATTTTGTATCTACCATCCTCACGTGCTTGGTAGACGGAACCATAGGAGATAAGATTAATTATTTCTTCTGTGATGTTGTAAGTTTTATGCTTGTTGTTTTATTTTATTGTTCCTTTTTTTTTTTTTTTCTTCATTTGATTTTTTTTTTTCAGTCTTTTAAGTCTTTATTTTTTAGTGTTGAATGGGAGGAGGAGGATAATGATAATGAAAAAAAACATCTATTATGATGTTTTATGTTGTTTAATGATTGATTGTGTGTGTAGAAGCAAAGTTCCATGTTTTACAGATGGTGATGGTGATGGGGTGGGGTTCCAAAGCCGTGCCACAGGATACTGTAATGGGAAGGAATATCGTTAGCCGTGTCTTGCGGTACCTTTGCATGAACACTCCGCAGACTAGAGCAGATATTTTCAAGTATAATCTTGATGTTGTAAGGTATGTTGTGTTTTGTGATTTTAGACTTTGCATATGTATATATATATATATATAATTGTATATGTATATATATAATGAGGAATATTCTTTGAGGTAGGAGAGGGGGAGATTCAGATTATCCATTTTGTTTTTACTATCTGAATTTTGTTTGAAACCACATTTTATTGGATCCTTTTGATGTGCCTAAAATTGTTTGTTTCTTTCTTTTTTCTTTTATTTTTATTTTTAATTTTGTTTTTGTTTTTATTTTTCTTTCTTTTTTTATTTTTCTTTCTTTCTTTCTTTCTTTCTTTTTCAAAGTTTGTAGTTACTTTGGCAGAAATACTGATGTGCTTGATGAAATGAATTGCTTATCAAAAACTACTTTGCACATTCTCCTTCCTCAGGTCTGTGGTTGAGTGTTGGAAGAGTCTGCTGACAGTACCATACACGGTTATTTATTCCCTGATGGAAGTTAAAGATGGGGCTGAGAGGGAAGTTGAGGCTGGCTTACAGCTCCTGGGAATCATCTTGGCCAATGGACTTCCTCCTTACACAGTTGATTCGGAAGCTGAGAAGAAAAGGTAAAATAATTGCTTATTGCAATGTTACTTATTGTTATTATTGCACTGAGTCTGTGCAAGGAAAACAGTCTCATACTGTCTGCATAAATCAAATTAGATGACAAATATAAATGACATTGGAAAATGGCAAAAAAAAACTAAAGATGCTTATGCCAAACAAGAGAAAGTAATGCAAAGGGGAGGCATGGAGTCTTATCACTATACACAAATTTGCGCCTGACCTACAAGCCACACATCTGGCAGAGTTTCTACTCACGTAAGCTCGAAATGTGGCGTGCGGCTGTGCGCCGCAGCGGCGCGCCAAAGCATTCTGAGGCGGTTAGGTTGCGTTGCCATTGATCGCCAGAGCGTAGAGTTTTTTTTTTTTTTAGTTTTCTACACCCGTCACCAAAGGGTTAAGTGGTTTGTTATGACGGCTATACGCTTAGCCCAGCAGTAATGGGTTAATGCCCATATTTTGGGCCACATGTTGGCAGTGAAGTATCCAAATCCAATGGGTTAAGGGGCAAATTGTCATTCCAACTGTCTCTTCAGTTACATACCCATGTAGTAGGATCTCTTCCTCATCTTTCACATTAGCCTTTACCCTCCTGCTATTTGTTTTAAATGATTTTTAGATCATTATAATTTTAAATGAACTTTCAGTTACTTGCTAACATCTGTTTTCTCTTTTTCCCCCTCATTATATGCTAGATGTGAGTCTCTTGTGATCAAGCTTCTAGGTGCACACTATGCCAGTGTGTATGGAGCTGCTGCTGAAGTTATGGGCC
>NC_061859.1:25277576-25287576 GCF_019202785.1 Penaeus chinensis
AGGAAAGGGTAAACAGATGAGATTAGGTAGAACTAATAATTCACTCCTTTGTAGACTAGATTTGAATTAGATACGCCATATATATATACACATGAGATCCCTGTGTCAACAAGTTAAGAACCCTTAAAAGGTATGGAAAAACATCCATTGAAGATTATTTTCCTTTCTAGTAACAGTGATACTGAAGATGGGCATCAGCTGGAATCCCAAGCTCGTGGAGTGTTGCTTAAAGCAGTAAAGGAAGAGGATGCCGCTCTCCGGCAGATTGTTCTCAACTTCTGGTTGCAAGGTAATGTTGAAGATTTGCCTTGAGTATTTTCTTTTTACTTGTATAACTGATAGTTGTATAACTAAAAGATTATGGAAAATACACTTTTTCTTTCTTTTTAATTTAGGAAAATAGGCAATAAGATAAGATTACTTTCATAGATTTCCTTTTGTTAGTTGATTTTCTTCTTCCATTTGTTTGAGTTTCTTTCCCCTGTTTGTTGTCAGAAGGTAAAAATTATAGGAAAGCATAATGTGTATTGTCTCGGAGATTTCACAAAGTATGTATTGTTTTCAATGAATAGAGATACAGAATTGATGTTATAATCTTACAATTTCTTAATCAGAGATATAATTTTCAGGTGCACGAAGTATGACCTTAAATCAATGCCTCCTTCACATCCTAAGAAAGATGTACAGCCCAGAGAGTGAGGACTCGTTCTTGCAGATGGCTATTTATGTTCTCCTAGAAGCAACAAGGCACTCGGCAGATTACCAGAGGAACATATTTGACCAACCACTGACTGAGTGTAAATTCAGGGTGAGTACTGCACATTTATGACCAAAGGAATCCATATATGAGGAAGGTTTGTAAAAGCCATATATTTTTATTATTAATGATATTATCATTATCATTATCATTATTTCAGATATGGAAGAGGGTATGAGATATTGGAATAGTTCTGTATAGCAATGTTACTACTTGCTTTTATGTGATAATCCATGCAAGTAGTATATTGCTAACTAGCAAAAAGTAATTGATCAGTGTCTATACACTCATCCAAACAGGAAATGAAAGTGAGCACAGCATGGCGTGCCAGGCATGCGTCCATGATCCCAATGTTTGCAGAGACTCAGGCAAGCAATGACACTTCTTTAAACTCCCTGTTGTCCTACACACAAGGGAGTGATGTAGATATGGAAACGGATGGTCCAGCGGGTGTGCAGGCAACGCTGGCAAATGTTTTTTCTGCTACTCAAGCACCTGGTAATATATCAAGTTGAAAGATGTTGTGTAGTATAATTATAATTGCATGTAATGTATTATTCTCTCTGAAAAAATACCAAGGAATATGGTATACAGTATTAGCTTATAATAGACTCATGGAATGTTGATAAACTGTTTATACTTTATGGCTGACATCAGGTTAGATTATATAACAATATAAGTTGTGTGATGTGAATTCTTAATTTTGCCTTAAATACATTTTAGTAATTTGATAATACATATATGGTGAATTAAATTTACTTTTACTTGCAGTTTACATACCACCAAAACCCCTTACTAGACCTGCTATAACAGTTACCTTACTTTTATTATAATTAAAGTCCCCTAAAAACTTTCAGTGACCAACAGATAAACAAAGCAACTGTAACCATTAATACCTTTGGTCTTTCTATGTTTCCTTTTGTGACACAAGTAGGTAGAGAAATATAATATTGTCTTGTCTACAGGCGCCACTTACAACTGGGTCACGGATTCAACTTTTGACACTACATTGGCTGACATGGAGTATGAGGCCACTCATGCTCCCACACAGGGATCCACCTCTGGACTCATTTTTAATGTTGGGGCTTCAGGTCAGTATTTATTTCTGTAGGTAGGTAATGTTTTAAAGTGGTTGGTAATGGATGAAATAGAAAAGACACACACAGGAAATGATATAATGATGATAAAATTATTTATGTAACTATAAGTACTTCTATATATCTCGTATAAAATATCATGCTGTATCTACAAAGATCTCAGTTTTATGACATCTTATTCGCAGGCCAGAAAGACATGAAGCGTTTCAAGCGTCCAGGTATTGGGAACTCCAGAATGAGACCCGCAGATGAACCTGATGGCAGTGGTAAGAATTAAGAGGAACTGAAATTTGATATAGGATATGAAACAAAATACCCGGTGAAGAGATTAGTTAGTTAGTCACCCTACAGTGTGTATTTGCTCTATTACCTCTTTGAGATTGAGATTTCCAAGGTTGAGCTAATGGATTAGTATGCTGATAGGTTACTTCTTTATGTAAGATGTTAGTTTGAGGTAAAAATCACAACAGACAAATCAAGATTGTTCTTGTTTAGCTTTCTTTTTATTCCTTGATTTATCTTTCTTTGATATACAGATGCAGCTGATACTAACCAGTCAAAGTTGATAAGGAGAAGATTTGTGAAGAACCAAGACAGGGAAAAAGAGTCTATTTACTTTGCCAAAATGGAAGAAAGACGTAGTAAACTAAGAGAGAAGTTAGAGAAGGAGAGGAAGTTCAGAAGAGAGGCCCAGGTATGTGGATATGTAGATTGATCAAGCCATTTTATGTATTTTTGGCTTGCCCTCTTATGTGGATTGATCAAACTTCCTTTTTTTTTTTACCTCATCATCCCCTTCTCCACCATGTGGATAATTTTATAATAGCTACCCTTTATTTACTTTACTTTCATCCTGGAACTTTAAGATCATATTTAAATAATTTAGTAGCCTGGCTACTCTTAGGAGCAATCTAACTTCTAAATTATCCCTGCTCATTGATATTTTGATGTAATTTTATACAGTACTAGTTTACTGTTTCTCTGCAGTTGAGTAAGTGAATTTCATAAGGAGTTAGTATTGCTGTTAACCCCTTGATGACAGATGAAGAAAAAAAACAAAAAACTACGCTCTAGAGATCAATGGCAACGCGCCGACTTAGAGCGTGGGAGTTTGGTACATCAAGCCGAATCACTGGCTCATAGTGCTTTGGCGCACCGCCACGGCACACAGCCGCACGCCACAGATCGAGCATTTTGTTTTGATGCCTCATGGCGTGACCCGTTGGGAAGGGGTTAAAAGAGGATGAAATTTGGTAGAAAGGTCTGATGTTTCTTTTCTTTTTTTCTGCCAGGTAACAATGTACAGGCAGTATCGTGTTGGTGAGCTTCCAGATGTCCAAATACCTCATCGGGCTTTGATTGCACCCTTGCAAGCACTCTCCCAGGTTTGTTGTTATCTAAAAGTTATCATAGATTGCAAGAATTACTAGCTCAGCCTTTTGTTTTCATTACTGTTGACTTAACCAGCTGCTTGTGTTTTTGATACCAAAATACTCAGATTATTGTATGATAGTTTTACTTGTATGATAAGCAATTCCTGATGCCTAAATTAGAGACTCTTTTCCTGATCGTTTGTCTTCTTTCTGCAGCGCGATGAGAAGGTGGCTCGTTTACTGTTTGAAGTCCTTGCACAGGGTGTGATAAATAGTGCAGAGACTACTATGCCCCACAGAGAAGAGCAAGAGTGGAACCAGCAGTTGCATGAAGCCCTTAACAGCATCCTTAGTAACAGTTACATGTGTTGCCCACAAATGCTAAGGACAGTGTTGCATTTGATGATCAACAATGATGTTAGAACCAACCCTGAGACACTAACAGCAGGTAAAGATGCTTTCTTTTAAGTCTCACTGAGAGATGGGGCAACTCTGTCACTATTTCTCTGGTGGTTTCAGGTAATGTTTCCTTTTGTTCACTGTTGTGGTTCAGTTTTCAAATAATCAGAGTCTTGGAACTGAAAAGCTCTCTACTGGCACACTTTTGACATAATGAGTCATTAATTGCATTCTACTTATGATCATCAGGTAGCATTCAGACATCATCAAGATTTAATGTTCAAAATATCTTAGATGTTTTGTGATTACATTTTCTCTATTTTTTACTTTTCTCTATCCAAAAACAGGTATTTTCTTTCTTTTTTTACCATAATTAATTTCCCCTGTATCCACATGTTTTTCAAATTACAACAGTAATGATGGCAATAATAATTTCAGAGGTGTTGGCTAGCCATTTCATAATATGAAGTGAAAGCTCATTCATGTCCAAGTATCAAAATTCTTTTTCTATCCTGGAAAATAAATAGAACATTTTACAAAGTAAGATTCAATCCCTAAGAGCAAGAGAACATCTCCATGAATAGGCATTTAGTCTGATGCTGCCAGGGATGGCATGTACATACATGCCATGCCCACTGTGAGTTCAATATATTAATTTTTTTTATACATAGATGGCTCCAAAATATTAAGTCATCAGTAAGCCAGTTATGATTGCTACCTATCTATCTCACCTGTTTAACTTTTCCTTGATTTTTGGAAATATTTCCTAGTATCTTCTATTGCTATTAGTAATGTCCATAACTTTATCGCAATTATAATATATACAATGATAATAACAGCACTGATATTGATAGTGTTAGTATAAACAAATTTTTTTCCCACAAAGTCAAGTAAAGGTGAAATTAAGTGAGGTCATATGGTCTAATGATTGACTCCTTTGTGGCTAATTATTTTTGGAGCCATCTATGTGCCAAGACATTTCACAAAACAATACCACAATGGACACATTCTCCTGGCAATGGTCGGTTAAGGCAACAATTATTATAATCTCGTCTTAATTAGCAATTGAGATCCATAAAAGAGTACAATACTTTCTTCTATCAGCTTGTTTGGGAAGTCGACTGGAAGCATTAGGCATCTTGGTGCTGGAGAGGCAGGCTTTGCTGTCCAAGCGAGGAGAGGAGCCACACCCAGCACGTAAGAAGATGCGCAGAGATGCAGATGCCCTGTCACAGGATGATGCCCTTTGGCTTAGCATTGCTGAGTAAGTTTCTTAATTTCCTAGATTTGGTTTATTGAAAGAACCTTCTTCTTTTTAATCACTCATTAATTTCAGATAAGAATTTAAGTTAACACTGAATGTAGAAGCTGAATAATATTTTGGTGGCAGAGATGGATAATAATAAGAGATAGTTAACAAGTAAATTCCCCCCAAATATTATGAATGTTCGTTTTCACTCTCCTTGTCAGAATGTACAAGAGTCTCAACATGTGGGATGTGGTAAGAGGAGTTGTCCAAGGAAAATTAGGAGCCATAAAGGAGGAAACACAGAAGGCACTTGAGGCTGAAGCAACAAATAACCATGTAAAGGCTTTCCTTCTCTATCGCCAATCCCTAGACACGACTGACTGGGAAGAGGAACCTCTGCCTGCAGAAGTAAGGATATCTCTTCTGCCTTTCTTTCCCATATTCCTCCATCTCCTATATACAACTAATAGCTGTCAAGATATCCCTTCCCATTGTCTCTATATTTTTTATTTTAATCATGGATTTTTCTTTCTTCTATCTGCTTCAAAACTAGGTCACCAGCTTGTGATCAGACCAACTTTTGCAGTTCCGTTTGTGTCTAGTTTCTGTAGAAAGTTTTACTGCTTTTCCTCTTTTTTTCTATCTCTTGCAACCTTTGCATAATGATTTCTCTCCTTTTAATTTGCACTGATATACAATATATTTTCAGAATCGCCTTTGGGAGGAATGGTATTCCAATTGTGCAGCCATCCTTGGGCAGTGGTCGGAATTGGAGAACTTTGTAGAAAAGCGGTTCTTGCAAGATGATGCTGGCGGTGTTGATCTGAACCGGGTGTGGGACCTTCCCAAGCCAACTGCAGCTGCCCTCCCAGCCCTGGTCCACTCTAAACTCATGAACATCTTGGATGGATCAGAGACTGATGGAAATCTCATTGCTTTCATAGATCAGTCAATGGGAGATCATCGACATAGATCCATGCTGGAGGGAGATTTGTCGCTTCAGTTAGGTGTCTTAGCTGCTCACCAAGAGAAATTTGAACAGGCAAAGGTTTATGCAAACACTGCCACATCAATGACCCTTTTAACATTATCTCAGTACTCGGTTCTTACTCCCAATCCTTTATTGGACACTTTGCAAAATGTTCAGCTGCTAACAGAGCTCAGTGACTGCTTGAACAATGTTAAATATGCAGACCGAGACTTTTACTCTTCGAAAGTCAAGCAAACAGTTACCAACTGGAAGAAACAGAAATGCCGCATTGATGATAACCCGCTCTTGACCCAGTGCTTGGCTTCATATCGGGACTTGTACTTACACATAATGGAGAAGAAATTACCAGAAGACTCTTTGGAGGTTTCAAACCTTATTAAGGACACAAAGAACTTCACTCACAGGTTTGTGATTAGGGCAGCTCTCCATAATTCCAATTACCATTTGGCAAATCGACATTTGAAGAAAATAAGCTCTCTGTCCGAAGACGAGTACTCCAAAGCACATTTCTATTTCTTGATGGCAAAGACCCACATCCTTAGGGGTCAAGGAAAGCAATCTGATCGGCTAAAATACCTAGTGGAGGCATGGGCCAAATATTTAGGCAGGGTAAGCTCAATGTCAATACTAGATCAAAACCCAAGGGTGGAGATACAGTATTTGAAATTAGAAAGTCACCTTTGTTTGGAAATTTGCCGTGCTATTCAGGATATGGGTGATGACTGGGCAGAAGATAATCAGTACATGAAGGTGTTATCAAAGAAATTTGAAAGTGCAGATGGAAAGGAATCCTGGTATAGAGAGCTGCTTAGCTGCAGTTATAAAAGCCTTCAGCTTGCCATGACTTGTGCAGAAGGCAAACTGGTAAAAAGTGATGCTTTGAATCAAGATGATTTGAAGAAATCAGATAGTGAAGCTCATATGGCACTTGCCAAGTACTGTGAAGAATGTGTTATAAAATGGAAAGATCATGTGGATGTGTCACAGTATACCAAAGCCCTTATGGTCTCAGTCCTCCGAGCAATGGCAAATGGGTCACGAGATGCTCATTTTCATTTCCCGCGTCTGATAAATTTAATGAATGAGGATGCAAGTCTTTTATCATGTTTCCAGGAGGAATCTGAGAAGGTACCAATATGGATGTTCTTGCTCTGGCTAAGTCACATTCTTATATATGTGGATAAAGTTCCAGGGCCTGCTCTTCAGCCGGTGGTTGAGCGATTGGCAGCAGAATACCCCCATGCAGTTATATATCCTTTTGGGATTAGCAAACAACAGTATGACTTCAGTAGTCACGAAGGCAAACTTGCTAAATCCATGTGTGAAAGGGTAGAGGCCTTACTCAGCTCACACAGACTTCTACATCAGTTTGTGTCAGCAATGTCACTTATGGTGGTTCCGTCCATTGCATGCAAAGATGCAATTCAAAATGTTTTGCAAGAGAAAGACAAACAAAAGATGGAACTGGGTTTAAAGGAGATTGAAAGTGAGTTCTTAAAAGTACAGAGCAGGTCTTCTAAAGGAAATGCAGAGGAAAAGGGTGAGGCATATACCAGGCAAGACCGAGCAAAGAAACAAATGGGTGAAGCTTTTGCAAAAGCATTCGGTGAAAATCTGAAGAAGGCGAAGTCTTTGTCTATAAGAGATATTCAGAAGGAACTTGGCTCGATAGGAAGATTCTTACAGCTGTCTCCAGAGGAGTCAAAAAAGTTGCCCCGGCAGTTGAAGGCCTATTCACCCTGGCTGGCCAATTTTCAGGCATCAAGGTATTCAGAAGTGCTCGAGTTGCCTGGTCAGTATACTGGAATGTCCAAACCTTTACCTGAGTATCATGTAAAGATTTCAAGTTTCGATGAAAATGTCATGCTTATGTCATCAATGCGCGTGCCAATGAGGATTATAATTAGAGGTGACGATGAAAAGGAATACAAGTTCCTTGTGAAGTGGGGAGAAGATCTCCGCACTGACCAGAGGATGGAGCAGATGTTTACACTGATGAACAGTATATATGCTAGGTCGCCACTTTGCACCAAAGCTTCATCTGTTCCTTCACTGGACACCTATCAGGTGATCCCACTTTCACTGAGAGTGGGCATCTTGCAGTGGGTTGATTCTACTCAACCCCTAAAGGACTTTATAAATGAATCATATAGAGAAAATGAAACAAAATGTTATGGGGAAGCAAGGGCTCTTTATGGAAAGAATGAAAATTATAATGTTGCCAAGAAAGCCAAAAAGCGTGATGTTATAAAGGCATATGAAGAAGTTGTGAACAAGATACCATGGGATGTCTTACGCCGGGGACTTGTGAGGATGTCGAGCAACACTGAGGGCTTTTTCAGTCTAAGAAGTGCTTTTGCAGTGAGTTACGCAGCATTATGTATCTCACAGTGGCTTTTGGGCATTGGTGATCGTCACTGTAGCAATTCCCTCGTAAGTCTGAAGACTGGTCGTGTTGTTGGGATTGACTTTGGCCACCATTTTGAAAGTGCTGTGCAGTTTCTGCCAGTTCCAGAGTTGATGCCGTTTCGCCTGAGTCCTCAAATTGTAAATGTATTCCAGCCAATAGGCCAAGTTGGAATGTTGAAAGAAATCATGGTTGCTGCACTGGGAGCACTTCAAGAATCGCGCCATGTACTGACAGCAGTTTTAGAGGCCTTTGTCAAAGAGCCAACAAAAGACTGGCTAGATTTTGTTCAGAAACAGGAAGGTGACACCAAGGACAGCAAAGTAGAACTGTTTTCTAACAAACGAATTGAATTACTAAACGATAAGCTGAGTGACATTAACCCAGCCTACATAACTTTATGGGCAGTTTCCCAAAATAAGTTTGTAGTGAAACAGAAGGCTTTTGAGAACCTCAAACAAGCTGTCTTAGGCGACAGAGGAGAATCCGTCCGAGCCAGTGTTGGTGAGCGAGGACTCAGCACTCACCAGCAGGTAGATGTCCTTCTTGAACAAGCGACAGACCCTAATATCCTTGGAAGATCTTGGATAGGCTGGGATCCTTTCCTGTAAGCTAAGATCAGCACAACACTAACTGTAGGTGCCCATGAGGTTTGATTCATTCATTTTATTTGATTGATTGTTTGAGAGAAATAACTTAAATTTGAGAGAAGTCAACTGGGTAGAATTTTAGCAAATATACGATGCCATTGTATTCTTTCTATGTATACTGCGTAAATTTAATGTAAGAAATGTTTTGTTGCATTCCACTTTGTGAAGGTTCATTTGTGATCTTGAATGACAGATTTCATCACTGATACATATTTTTGTTTCTGTTTTTGTTAATTCACTATATATTTATATTTACAAAAAAAAAAACACAAAAAAAAACCTGATTAAGAATTGTCCTAGATGTTCCTAAGCATGCTCTGTATCTTCGTTGATAGGTCTTGTTTCTGAAAATGAAGAGAGCGAGAATTAAGTATACTTTAGATATGCTGAAATGCAAATAAAAATTGGAAATAAATTTTGTGGAATTCATTGCTTTCTTCCTATTAATACTATTTCGGTGTCCTTAAAAGAGAAAAGTTTATATATCAAGAATATTTGGCTTTAAGTATTTATACCTCCTATAAATAAAGTGAGAGTCTGAGGTGGCAGTTCTCAGATTCAAACTTCCCCCCCTCCCAAAAGTACTCTAAGCCTACCCTGGACAGTAATGAAGATTTTGTACCGTTTTAGGGCCACTGAAGCTTGCCTCTTCATCAACTATCCCCACAGATTTAAATTCTGGTTCCCCAACCCAGGTTCCCCTTTGACCACGACTCTGAGCACTACTACTACTACCTTCTCTTCAATGCCAACTATCACCTCAGTCCAGTCGAAATCATCCACCAAGGTCATAACAAACCTCCAGAAAGCACCATCTACTTCATTTCCTCCACCCCCCACAACTTTCTTCATCTACTACTCCCTTCTCCTTTATCACTACTCTGCAGCCTCATTGTCCACCCCTACACAGTACTACTTCCCTCAACCCCCACCTCTACAAGTCTTTTGAATACTCTGTTTAGCCCAGCCAAATGGCATCAATTGTTCTTGGTCCCCTCTAGAGCACCCGCCCCGGTCAGTCACGCCTTGTCACAGTTACATCCTAGTCCCAAGCTAAAGCATTATCAATCCTAACTG
>NC_061859.1:25292576-25300076 GCF_019202785.1 Penaeus chinensis
TCATCGTGACAAATGCAGAAAAAGGTATGAATGACGAATATTTCTTGCACTGTGAAGATATTCATTCTCATAACTTTTATATATTAATGACTCTTGTAAACCCATACAATCATCTCAGCAGTTTCATTCATACTTAACTGGCCATTTTTTAACCATACGTCATTGTAAGTCTTACGAACATTTTGTAGACTTTTCCTTTTACTATTGCGCGTATCCTAATGTCGCAGTCTCTCCGAAAGCCAAGTTACGGCACGACAAAACGGACAACTCCCGTGTAACAACTAATTTATCCGTATTATTTTTTTAATTAGCTTTTTGTTGTAGGTGCGATTGTCAAATCTTAGGATACCTTGATATGAGGAAATGTCGCTATAGCTTTGCGCCGCATAAAGCCGACCACAAACGCATCCGTGGCATCAGCATCCTGTCTTAGGATCTGGTGCGTCCTGAGTGTTTTGTCAATTGATTTAGATTTCGCTGGAGATTTAAGTGCCGCGGAACGCTATTTTATGCAAATGTTGATGTATAGATCAGGAAACCAGGGATTGTGCAATTATTTTGTAATAAGTGTATCGTAACAAGTCATTCTCAGCAACTTGCAAAACTTGCAATGGCTCAGTAATATATTTTTATAAGAAACATAATGAATCTAAACAGGGTCGCAGTGTTTCAGAATGTACAGTGCATTACATAGGGTTGTGGTGTGGTGGTTTGGTTTGCGAAGTTCTAGCTTCGCCCGGGCCTTCTAAATATGGCCCGGCCTGTGTCAGCTTTTTACGGCTGTCACATTGAGTTGTCTGACACTCGGTGCTTACCATGGCGGCGGGATTGCCAGCAGGCGCTCCTGCCGCCATGGTGTAAGCATTTCGCTTAGCCTCTTTACCAGCACGGCGGCTGTTGTGGGCGGTCCATGTCTCAGGAATTGTGTATGGTCACAATTTTCTAGGTAGTGGACTAGTGTGGCGTTCGGCTCGCCGCAGTGCTTGCAGCACCTTTCATCGCGTTCGATTGTTGGGATAATCTGCCATGCACAGTCGTAACCTAGGCGCATTCTGTGAAGAATGACTTCGGTACCTCTGTTGCCAGTGGTTCATAGCCTGTGGCGTCTGAGTACCAGCTGGCCGAGGGGGAGGTTCTCGTTTCCTCTCTGTGGAGCTGCCGTAGGAAGGTACGACCGACCAAGGCACACTTCTCCATAAGTAATTTTCGGCTCGGTTTTATCGTCATGGGATTTGGGGGCATACCCCTGCCAGCGACGGCTAGTCTGTCAGCAAGCTCGTTCCCTCTGATGCCGATGTGGCTTGGCATCCAGTTGATGATAATTCTTCTACCCTGAGCAAGAATTCTCTGTGCCATTGTGAGAATCGTGGTCAGTAGGTAGATGTTGTCTGTGGGTGAGCTGTGCTGAAGACAGTCAATGGCTGCCCTGGAGTCTGTGTGTATGACCACGTGTCCTTCCCTTAGGGACGCGTGGCCTAGGGCTCCCATGATTGCAACTGCCTCTGCCTGTAGCGAGGAGGCGTTGTCTGTTACCCTCATGGATCGCGTGGCATCCCTTGCTGCAAAGCCGGCGCATGCAGTGTGGCTCAAGGGATCGACCGATCCATCCGTGTAGTATGTTCTACTACCCGGAGGAGTGATGGCTGCGATGACCCTGTGGGCTTCTGCCTTTAGGCTAGGCATGGGGTATAGGCTCTTTTTCATTGACAGGCTCATTATGTTGAACTCTATCAGGCTCAGTGCCCCCGGCGGGGCTTCGGCAAAGTCGGGGTGGGGGGAGTCCATGCCCTTAGCAAGAAGCTGTTCTTTGAGCTGATGGCGTATCAACACCCTGGCTGTATGAGACAGCCAGGAGTTGTTTGCAACGAGCTCGTTGTCTTGTTCGAGGCATCTGACTATTTTTTGTCTTAGGCTTGTGTTCCTGGGAGCCTGGATGACCTTTGACAGGAATTGTGTTGCCGTTAGATCGATTCGTGAGTCCAGGGGGAGAAGGTTTGCCTCCATCAGGAGGTTGAGGACCTTCGTCCACCTCGGGGCACCCAGAATGATCCTGGCAGCTTCATTTTGGACTGTTTCTAATTTGTCTGTGTGCTTTTTCTTTGCAGCAATTAGAGCGACTGAGGCATAGTCCACAATGGGCCGGACAGCATATACATAGAATGATCTTAGTACTTTGTGTCTGGCCCCTATGCGTCTCCCAGTCATTGCTCTCATGACGGACAGTCTTGCTTTGGTTCGGTCAACCAGGTACTGGACCTCCTTATGGAAGGAGAGGGTCCGGTCTATCCTTACTCCAAGGTATAGGTAGTCCTTGACCCATTCTGATTCCACTCCCTGGATTTTCAGTCTTGTGCCTCGAACTCTCTGTCTCAGAGCCATGGCTTTGGATTTGGCTGCAGAGATCTTTAGTCCTGTCCTACAACACTCCTCTGACACGAGGTCCAGACAACGCTGGGCTTTATTCTGGCTGCGTGGTCCAGTGGAGGTGATAGCGAGATCGTCTGCATACGAGATGATCTGGCACCCCACTGGGAGGTTTATGTTGAGGATGCAGGACATTAAAGTGTTAAATAGGGCTGAACTGAGAACCCCACCCTGTGGCGTTCCATTTTCGAGCGGCATGTGCTGCGATAGGTGACCCTGGAATTTGACATTGGCAGTCCTGTTCCTGAAGTAGTCACCTATCCAAGCCAAGAGCTTTCCTCTGATTCCCTTCTGGATCAGGCTTTCCTGAATGGCAAGTGGACTTGCCAGTTCAAAAGCCTTCTCCAGGTCAAGGAATACCACCACAGCTGGGCCCTTGCTGATTGTGCTTAAGAGCGTGGCTATGCTGTGTGCTGTGCCCATGCCCCTTGTGAACCCGTGAAGGTGTTCGTGCGGGGGTCCCGTTTTCCATTGAAACCGGTTTAGTACCATCCTCTCAGCCGTCTTGGCCAGGCAGCTGAGCAGAGAGATGGGGCGGTACTTCCCCGGCTCCTTTGGTTTTGGGACGGGAACTATGGTAGCCCTCTTCCAACTCTGGGGTAGAGTGGAAGTTTCCCAGGACTTGTTGATGAGTTGCAAGAGTGCACGCTCACCTGCTAGTCCTAGGTGGGAGATAATGGGGTACGAGATCCCATCAGAGCCCGGAGCTGTGTTGGAACTGGTTTTATAGGCTTTCCTTACTTCCCTCAGAGAAAAGATAACGTCTGAGTTATCGGGTTCGGCTGCCATTTCTCTGATCTAAGCGTGTCTGTCTGGCTGTAGACGCTCTTGTCTTGCCCTCAGCTCGGCTGGCAGACTGTTGCTGCTCGTTCTCGCAGAGAACTCGTGCGCCAGTCTGTTAGCCTCTGCTTGGGGGTCGTGATGGGTGCACCTCGGGGCTGAGCGGCTGGTAGCTCGCTTGACCCGTTGCCACAGCTCTGAAAGGGTGGTTTGGTGGTCGAAGGACTCACACCATTCCAGCCACTTTTCCTGCCTGACTCTGTTAGCAGTTTCCTTGGCATCCATGACAGCTTCCCTTAGGAGGGATAAGTTGTCAGGGGTTCTTTGCCTTCGGAATAGTTTTCGGCACATGTTCACCCTGTGGTTGACCTCCCTGATCTCGTCAATGAAGTACCAGGCGTCTTTGTGACTTCTGGACCCAGGCCGAGTTTTGGGTATGGTCTGTGAGGCTGCTTCATTAATGGCGTTTAGCAGGCTAGCTTCGAGCACTTCCACATTTTCGCTTTGTGGGAGATCGTTGCATCTCAGACAGAGGGCCAAGGCGTTTTGAAACGCCTGCCAGTTGGCCTTGTCTGTTTTCCATCTTGGATTCGGTCTTAGGATTTCGGCTGGGCCAGCATCCATGAGGGTAGTTATAGTGCCGTAATGGTCACTTGTGACGGTCTCATCGACACGCCAGCCAATCCTCCCCACCAGAGTTGCAGTGGCCAGGGTGAGGTCTAGGACCCCTCCTCTGACATGCGTTGGCTCTTTGGTGTTGAGGAGAGCGATCTCAGGGAATGTCTCTAGCACGTCGGCTATGTGATAGCCGGCCGCATCCGGTGCCCGGCAGGGAGCCAGGATGGGGTGGTGTGCATTGAAGTCTCCCCCTATGATCACTCGGTCGTGTGCAGCAGAAGCACAGACCTGGCTGATGTCTAAGCTTCTACAGCGTGGCCGGCTGTACACATTGTACAGTTTGAGGGGCCCCCCGGCCAGGTGAACCTCGACGGCAAGGGATTCAACATCGTCTCCACAGTGCGATGCATCGGCTATTGCGGAGCAGGGGATTGTTGCTCTCACAAGGGTGATCAAGCCTCTCTTGCCAGGTGTTCGTGGCAGTGTGAAGGCATGGTACCCTGAGAAGCGAACAGTGTCCACTGTTAATGTCTCCTGGAGCATGACAATGTCAATGTTCCTTGATAGCACTACTGCTTGGATAAAAGCGTTCTTTGCAGAGAAGCTATTGATGTTCCACTGTAGGATGCTTAGATGGTGTGTCATGATGTTACTCAGTGATAGTTACATCAGAGACATCGTCGGAGTCTGACAACTCCATATAGGGTTGTCAAGCATGCTGGATGTGGTATTTGTGTGTGATTATTCATGGGGCGTAGAGTGCGTTTTATGCTTTGAAATGTTTTCTCACGGAAGAAATAAACTGGCAACTCATCTCTCTCTCTCTCTCTTTTTTTTTTTTTTTTTTTTTTTTTTTTTTTTTTTTTTTTTAGAAGCTGACACTTAATATTCATAATGCATATTTCTAGTATCTTTCAAACTCATGCACAGTATTGTTATTACTTGACACCACTTCTCGCCACATTATCTTTTCATCAAAAGAGACATAGTGAAGCGGTGTATAGGATGAGTTGCTAGTGTATGTTTTCCAGAGAGCCCTTAAAGCAGTAAGGGCAACGTAAATTAAGGTACGGTATTAAAGGAGAGATTATTGCCACACAAGGCCGGCCTTCTTTACCGAGTCGATGGCACTGAGATGCCACTTCAAGCAATTGGTTTCTGGTCGTGTGGGGAATGAACTGAGCCAGTGCATGTCACAAGGGGGTGATGTCAGTCGGGTTAGGATGACTGGAATCTCCTGTGACCCAGATGTGGTTGTATGTAGATATGCGCCAAGAGGATGCGTCAATACTATAGATACGCTGTCGATGAAAGGTGGTCTGAAAAAAAGCTGTACTGAGTTGTAATTTATTGCAAAGCTGCAATTAGATCCAGATAATAAAACAGTCTGCAGCGAGAGTATGCCATTATTCTGCCGTTCGTCCGGTCTGGAATAGGCCAAGCGGCCTTGCTTGTGACAGTCATACTTAACTGGGAAGTTAGAAGTCAGTTCCTGACAGGAATTGGCAGGTTTAGATTGCCTACTTCTTTGATATGACCTACACAAGGGCAGGTCTTCAGGAAAAAGACAAGACCGCAGCTTTCCAGTCAACACAGGAAGACGACCCTCAACAGGTGTGGTCACAGCAGCACGGTGCTTTCGAATGCAATGATTTGGGTTTATGGAAGAAGCCATGCAGGGGCCAGTGAAAGTTGCAGTCCTTCAAGTGGATTAAACAGGAAGGTCAAATAAACCATAACATTTCCAGAAATGGAGACTATAATGGCTGAACGTAAAAAAAAGGGACGGAAAAGAAGACGGTGATAAACTGCAGGCCCAAGTCCAGGGAGCCATTGGAAATCGAGGGGAGGTCATATCGCTTGTTTTGCGTAAGATATTTCTGAACGAAGAACAGATTTGCATCGACTGCGAGCGGAGGGAAATTCGGCGTGGGAGTTCGAAAAAAGGAAAAAAACAACAACAACTCCTTCAGATGAGATGGGAGTGGGAGCATCGACTGAGAAAAAGCCGTAGAAACCCGAGTGAAAAATAAGGAGAGAACTTCTTCGCAGTTTCTGTTGCTGGATTGGCAGAGACGTGTGTGAGGACTGTCAAGGGATAGACTCAATGGGATGTTTTGCATTGCTATTTCAGACCACAGTGGTTGGAGAAGCACTTTGGACGCGCACACACACACACACACACACACACACGCACGCACGCACGCACGCACGCACGCACGCACGCACGCACGCACGCACGCACGCACGCACGCACGCACGCACGCACACACACACACACACACACACACACACACACACACACACACATACACACACACACATACACACACACACATACACACACACACACACACACACACACACACATGCACACACACATGCACACGCACACACGCACACACACACGCACAACATACACACGCCAAACACACACGCATACACACACACACACACACACACACACACACACACACACACACATGCACACACACACACACACACACACACGCACATACACACACACACACACGCACACACACACGCACACACGCACACGCACGACACGCACGAGCACACACACACACACACACACACACACACACACACACACACACACACACACACACACCTGTCTGTATATTTTTCTATATATGTATATACTTTTATATTTACCTACCTACGTATCTACCTCTCTCACTCTTTTTTTCTCTCTCTTACTCTCTCTCTCTCTCTCTCTCTCTCTCTCTCTCTCTCTCTCTCTCTCTCTCTCTCTCTCTCTCTCTCTCTCTCTCTCTCTCTCTCTCTCTCTCTCTCTTTCTCTCTCTCTTTGCATGTGTACGTTTCTCTCTTTCCATCGTCTTTCCATTTATTTATCTTTATTCCTCTCGCTCTCTCCATCGATTTCTCCTTCTCCGTCTCTTTCTCTCTCGCTCCCGCCTTCCCTCCGTTTTCTCTCACTCCCCGTCTGTTTTTACTTAAAATATTCTCGAGACAAAGACCATTTTCTGTGGAATTTGACAAACAACTTCCTGTCTCTCGCGGTTTGTTTTCACTACTGGGGTCGGTCTGAATCGCTTTAAATTTCGAAGTGGTCACCGTTAAGCCACAGGAAGAGCAGTGTCACGTCCTTCACCTCCTCAACAACAACAACAAAAACAACAACAAAAGAACAACAAAAATTATAACAAAAAAATGTAGCTCTGTCACATATTCAGTCTGTCTTTTGTGAAGTGAGTAAACATTAAAACGGCCGTGTCATTCTGCAGCCCCCAAACCCTCTTGCTAAAAAATTATGATAAAGACATAAAAGAGGAAGTATCCACTCCTCCATTTGGATATTATTCAGGAGAAAGAAAGATTCGGGAAACTTCTGTGGCCTCATTACCATATCAAAGAGGAAGAGGCTGCGGTAAACTAGGTGGGGTTGGAGACCGCTGGCTTCCGAACGCGTCTGTCTGTTTGTCTCCGTTGCAATGTAGACGTTAGACTGGCATCTGTGCCCTGGCATGGCACAGAATAGACCGTCGTTTATGTGCAACAGTAGCGTGCAACTGCATCATTTTCAACGGCAGCCTTGTACTTTGTCACAGTTATTGCTGTACAGAATCACCAGAGTTCCTTAATGTCACACTCTGCACCGCTTCGGCTCTTCCGACCTCGTGTCCGAGTACAAAC
>NC_061859.1:25322576-25327576 GCF_019202785.1 Penaeus chinensis
AGTCTATAGTATACCTGGTATTAGTCTAATTATATATTTTATGCAGTATTATTATTATATATATAAGTAATATATAATTATTAATTGTAAATTATCATATATATACTTATATGAATTATTGTTTTAAAAAATCAAACAAAAACAATGCAATATATCTTGTATCCTCATTTGACCGACGAACATAAATAACCGCGCACCTTTTTCGAAGAGGAAGAACGTCTTCTCGTCATAAGAATGTGGAATTCGGAGGCAATTACCTCTCTTCTAGAGAAAGTGAGTCAAGAAGATGTCCTTTGGAATATAAAGCATCCATATTATCTTTTCGTAGTTTAACCAAAACGAATGGGTGGATGGGCTCCAACCCACTGATAATCATTGGATTCCAACGAAATCTATGGGCAGTCTAACCGTAGCTTTAAGGACTACGGATTTGAGACAAGGGGTCGGACCTGGTCCGATACCCAGAATGGATGCTACCCCGGCTATCCCTTCTCCTCCTCAAGGGGGAGGGGCGACTTATGACTACTCTCAGACCAATACGACTATGAACAACGGAACTCCCACTAATGACAAAACGCGAAGATCACTTTTCAAAATCCCCACCGAGAATGCAAGGTTCGCGAATGTAAAATGCGTGAATGAAAATCGTTCGCTTTTGAACGTGAACCCGTTTATCATCAAAAAGGTCCTTGATGGTCAAGTGAACGGCGAGATGGAAGCCTCCTTGTTAGAGTACAATATAACTCCCAGATTAAGGATTTACTTAAGCTGACGCAAATTCATGATCTTCGAGTTAAAGTAACTATTCCTATCGGCCCAAATACCTGTAAGGGAGTAATCTTTCACAGGGATTTGAGGATGATGGAAGAAAGTGAAATTCTTGAGAGCATGAAGGACCAAGACGTAGTGGACGTTCATTGTATGACCAAGAAGGACGGGAATGTGCGAACGAAAACTGGACTGTATTTTTTTACCTTTGCCTTGAATAAAATCCCTGAGTATGGTAATGTCGGATACGAACGTGTCCAAGTAAGACCTTATGTCCAAAAGCCAATGCATTGTAATAGATGCCAAAAATTCAGACACACCTCATTAAGATGTACTGATAAAGACTCAAATAAATTTGTTTGCCGTAATTGTGCTGAAGCCCATGACAGTATCACATGTACAACATTCTGAAGAGGGAGACTGAGACACTAGCATATATGAGAAAGCATGAAGTTAGTTACACTGAAGCTAAGAGGAAAGTGGAAAGTTTGACACACAAACCTGATACTTCCTATGCTGCAGCAGTAACTAACATCCCCCCTAGTGCAAGTAATGTCAGTCAACAGCTTTCAGCTAAAGATAAAGAAATTGCTGAATTGAAGCAAACCGTTAAAGAATTAAATATCAAAGTTTATCAACTGACAAAGAAATTAGTAGATCAAATGGCTGCATCATTTGAGGCACAGTCCGGAGTGCACCTCCCCATCCGGACTACTTCTGTGAGGACTTCGCCTGGCTCGCGATCGGTTTCTCGAGAGAGAAGCAGGTCGCAAACTGCCAGTCGTCTCCCTCGCCAGGAGGTGCAGGAAATGGAGGCTTCTGTCTCCAAACCATCCCGAGAGAGGTCCCCGGGAAGCGAGGGAGAGGAGGCGCCTCCCTCCCATAAAAAGAAAATTAAAAGGCACTTCCAAATCCCACAAAACGTAATCTTCGCGTCGACCATTATACAATGGAACTGTCGAAGTCTTAGATCTAAAGTAAATGACCTTAAATTATTAGCCTCGTCCTATGCTCCCGATATTATAGTTCTCCAAGAAACGCATTTGACATACCTCGTCTCTGACGAGGTCGTATCACTAAGGAACTACTATTTATGTCGGAAGGATCGTGAGGGTAGGGGTGGAGGCGGAGTCGCCATTTACAACCACCAAAGCCTCCCTTTTACTGAAGTGACTATTGATTCAACTTTGGAGTTTGTCGCATGCAAAGTAAAAATTAATGGCACGTATCTGACTATATGTTCAGTTTATTGTCCACTTGATAATGTGATAATATATGATGAGCTCTTTGCTCTTCAGGAACGTCTGCCACAAAATAAAGTAATTTTAGGTGATTTCAATGCTCATCATATGTTATGGGGTTCCCTGCGGGTGGATGGTAGAGGTGAGCAAATAGTTAAGTTGATTAATGAGTCTGATTTAGTCCTTCTGAACGATGGTAGTCCGACGCGGGTGGACGATAGTACCGGTAATTTGAGCTTTATAGACATATCACTGGTCTCTTCATCAATAGCAGCCAAGTGGCTATGGCATACCATTGACGACTCGTTGGGAAGCAATCATCTTCCTATTTTGACTGAATATTCATGCGTCACAGTGAGAACGCCTTCAGCACCTAAATTTAACGTAAAAAGAGCAGACTGGGTCGCATTCACAAGGAGCGTCAAGCTCGAACTTGTTGGAGAGACCATTGATGATAAAGTAAACAATATCCATTCCTAAAACTTCGCCAGATAGCGTTAAGCATAGAGTTCCATGGTGGACACCAGATTGCCGCAGGGCGCTGTGCCGACGCAGTAAGGCCTACAGGCTTTTCCAAAATAACATCACAAATGAGAACTTTTGCAATTACAAACAAGCAAGAGCTAGGGCTCGTAGAGTAATAAGACAAGCGAAAAGAGACTCCTGGCGGACCTTTGTTTCTACAATTAACATCAATACCAAAATATCAGAGGCTTTGTCCACTATCAATAAAATCAATAAGAAAAAAACGTCTTTCAAAATTAATAACATCATCCACGAGGGTACTGATTTCGATTCACCTAGAGACATTACTAATGCACTCGCCAGGCAGTTCTCTCATACAAGCAGCTCAGCAAACTACCATCCCGCATTCCTGCCCACCAAGGAAGCCGCTGAGCTGCAACCTATTCACTTTGCCACAGGAGATGACTTTGATTACAACCAAAATCTAACAATGGATGAACCTGTCCGAGCCCTAGAAGCCTGTAGAGGAACATCCGATGAGATTTAATATGAGATGATAAAGCATCTAAATCATGATGCCATGATTAAGTTGCTAGAAGTGTACAATGAAATTTGGAAAAGCCGCATTTTCCAAACTCATGGCACTTCGCCCACATCATTCCCATATTGAAAGGAGGGGGTAATCCCAGATTTGCCATCTCCTACCGCCCAATTGCGTTGACAAGTTGCTTATGCAAGGTCATGGAACAAATTGTTAACAGTAGGCTATTGCATTTTTTAAATTCCAGTAACTTGCTAGTTGGCGAGCAGTGCGGCTTCCGAAAGGGACGCCAAACTCTCGATCAACTAGTAAAGCTGGACAGTCATATTCAAGAGGTAATTGCCAAAAGATTATTTGATTTCAGTATTTTTAGATATAGAAAAAGCCTACGACATGACATGGCGATATGGACTACTCAGAAAACTTTATGCTTTTAGATTAGTGGAAACTTGCCTTGTTTTATTAAGAATTTCATTTCTGACAGAACTTTTGCTGTAAAATTGTTTTTTGACAATGTCAGTTTTTCTGACATTTTTGTCCAGGCAAACGGGGTCCCACAAGGAAATGTCTTGTCACCAACATCATTTTTATGCATGATCAATGACATGTTACCAGCTCCTCCTCGGAATATTAAATACTCACTGTACGCTGATGATTGTACAATATGGCATTCCAGCAATAATGCAGAATTCTCAGCCAATCGCATCCAACTGGCACTGGATATGATTCATAACTGGGGCCTCCAGTGGGGTTTTAAGTTTTCCACTAGAAAGAGTATTTGGGTCATTTTTTTCACATAGGAGGAGGCCGAACATCTAGACAACCACCCAGTACCTATTAAAAATTCTGCAAAATTTCTTGGGCTACTTTTTGATAGTAGACTCAGTTGGAAAGACCACATTGGTCAGTTAAAGAATAAATGTGAAAGAGCACTAAATTTATTAAAGTGCATTTCTGGTAATAAATGGGGAGCTGATAGACAGTCTTTGCTAATAATATATAAAGCCCTGATTAGGTCTAAAGTAGATAATGGGTCAATCGTGTATGGTTTGGCATCGAAGTTTGAAAGGTTAGGATGCTGTGCAGAATGCCTGTTTGCGTGTGTGTGTTGGAGCCCTAAAATGTACTCGGATCGAGTCAGGAGTACCTCGACTCCGACTCAGACGCGACCAGTTAGCACTGACCTATGCCGCTAATGGCAATGGAGGCACTAGGCCCTTTGCCACGCGACTCCACGACCTCGTCGAGAAAGTCGGTATAGATCTCTCTACAATCGATAACCTGGTTAAGTCAAACATAGCGCCATGGGAAACCCCCAATCTATGATGGAAGCCCGACCTCCAACAGCCAAGGCCATGCCGCCGGAGGTGGAGGTACGCCAGAGGTTCAGAGAGATCCTTATTAAACGTCTCATTTTTTTCCATATATATACACATCGACGGTTCCGAGACAGATGAGTGTGTGGATGCGGGTGTATGGTCGACTGAATGTGAACTAAAGTTTAGACTGCCGAATCATACATCGATTTTTCTTGCTGAACTTTTTGCCATTCACAAAGCTATTGATTTTGCGCTATTGACGACCCACCATAGGATAGTTATTTTTTCCGATTCATTAATTTCACTTAAAGCTATTAAATCCTTAGAAACCACTAAAAAATGAACTGCTGGGTAATATCATTCGTAAGTTACATGGTGCCAACAAATCAAACAAGCTAATATGGGTACCAGGTCACTTTGGTATCCATGGCAATGAACTGGCGATCTGAACACTAACATAGTTCGTACGGATTTCAGGTGTTTTGTGTGTCTTATAAAAGCAAAAATACATCTTCAGTGGCAAAGTGAGTGGACCAACCACCAACGGCCAAACAAAATAAAATCAGAAATAGAACTGTGGGGCACATCCCACAGGAAAGAAAGAAGGGAGGAGGTGGTCTAGGCCCGGCTTAGGGTCAATGCCACCAGAATTACCCACCTCACTCC
>NC_061859.1:25332576-25337576 GCF_019202785.1 Penaeus chinensis
TGCCAAATGAAATCCTGTGTATTTGAAAAGTTACTATTTCTTTCAACAACCTTTTCAGTTGAAGGTGTTAAAGCAAGAGCTGATTCCGATGTGTCTGGTCTTGCCTAAGTCCTGTTTATTCCAGTGGTAAAAGGGGGTTTGCCTGGTGAGAGATATATACAAATATTATACATTCTGAGAGTTTGAAACTGCAGTTAAAATGAGAACTGGTTTATAACTAGATGGTTGATTGATATTTCGATCCAGTAATTCTGCTGACATTTACAGTCCAAAAAGCACTAGCCAGCTGATTATAAAAATGCAATGCAGGTGCCAACAATGTAATGGATAATTCGCCCGACCTCATGAACATTTCAGAGAATGTCAAGGTTCCGGGTGCCATAGATGGTGCCATATGCTTAACAGCCATTTTCATTCCACCAGAAGTGTTTGTTGATGTCAGATTTTTTTCTTTTCTTTTCATTTTATCTGCTGGGTACGGTAGGTGTTACTCTTTTGCTTTTCGTTTCCCTGCGTCGGCGGTGGCAAGTTAGCTTTTTATTCCAAATACCTTTTTCCACACCCTCACGTACTGCAGATGTTTGGAGATTCTCGTAAAAGATGGTATTCTTCAACTTCAGAGAGTATCAAAAAGTCAATTATTTATGACTTACTGTAAAATATCTCTATGTAACCTAAGATTCTGTATATTGGCGGTGCAGGAGTAACTCTATTTACTATACAAGTATAACTTCAACGTAGACTAACTATTCAAAACAAAATTATTTCTGTATTACGAAATGAAATGTTTATTTTTAGAATTCTCGAAATGTTCAATATTACTTGTTGAATTTCATCAACAGATTTCCGGATTTTTACAGAATTAACAGGAAAGAATACGCAAAAAAGATAAAAAAGAACTACAACAGTGTTAATTTCCCAAGTTTTTCAGATCAAGGAATCGGAAACTGTTTTTCTCATCTTTCACTTAACTTTTCTGTATAAATCTAGTTCTTACGTCATTTTGTGAAGGGTAAAGGGCTTCGCCTTTCATCCAGGCAAGCATTCATTATCCATTATGCTTACACTCTCCTCCCTGATAGAGAAAGTGTGGGCCCGGGGGAAGCAGAGTCCATTCAGGGGCAGGTTGGAGCCTCTCCTTCCTGTTAGAGAAAGTGTGGGCCCGGGGGGATTTTACTGGTCTATCATTTTATTTATCTTTTTATTTATCTATTAATCTCTTCATCTATTTATTTATCTATCAATCTATTTATCTATTTATTTTATCAATCTGTTTATTTTATTTATCTATTTATTTAATTAGTATATTTGTTCATTTTTTTATATTATCTTATTTGTCTATTTATCTTATTCATATATTTATTATGTTTATCTATTTCTGTCATTTATCTGTTAGTTATAATTACCCATTTACCTTATCTATCTACCTATTTTATTTGCCCTTTCTTTTTACTTGACAAAAGGCCAATGCTCGATGACAAGTTGACATGTTGGTGGTGACAACCGACTGATAATTGACAGGTCTGCTTGTTTGTGTGTGTGTGTGTGTGTGTGTGTGTGTGCGTGTGTGCGTGTATGAGTGATTTTTTGTGTGTATGTGTGTGTGTGTGTGTGTGTGTGTGTGCGTGCGTGTGTGCGTGTATGAGTGATTTTTTATATGAGTGATTTATATATATATATATATATATATATATATATATATATATATATTTATGGGTGGGTGCTTCATGCTCGGGATGATGTGAAGCGATGGTGTGGTAGCCTAGTTAGCGTTAAGTGCCTGCTTGCATGCCTTCCCGCTTTCAGCTGCCACCGCTGGCTAGCCTGGTGCGAAAAAGGGAGCAGCTATGCATAAGACTCCCCTGCCAGCTCATAGCCTCTCCATCATCAAGACTTCTACAGTGCCTCCTCGTGGCCACCCATGGAAACTAGGTACCTTGCGGTCCTAGGCTGAACTGTGGAGGCTCTTGGAGCAGCAGGAGGCCCTAAAGGTACGGAGCTATGGCCCACCGGCGTGTGGATACGCCCTGGCTTCGTACTAACTCCTGTCCCCTGCGCCCCCTGGGGTTAATGGGCGGCTGTGGGGAGGCAGGCCTTGCCAGTCGGCCCCCCCGAGATAACCACTGGCAACGTCTAATATAGAAGTTGACGCTGGGGGGAGGGCTAAAGTCCCTTCTACCCAGCAAGTACGGCGGGCTGTGGGTCCCTCTGGGTTGGCGACCGCTGGGACTCGGGTGGGGAGGGGGGGTTACCCCCAGTCCCAGCTGGGTCCCAGCGGCCGCCAGCCTGGCGTGATGCTTGTGGGGGAAAGCCCTAGGGAGCCCTGCAGGTGGATTATGGGGCCTGCAGCCAGCCAACCTCCTCTACATGGGGCGGCGTCGGTAGGGGTGGCAGAGGTGGCGCCCACCCGGAGTGACTGCCCGAGGTTAGACCTCAGGCGGACTGTCAGGGTGGGGGCTTGGAACATCCGTTCCCTGCGACAGGACGATCGGTTACCACTACTATCGAGGGAATTGAAACAGCTGAAAGTTGAGGTGGCTGCTCTCTCGGAGGTGAGAAGACCTGGCAGTGGCACGATTAGTGAGGGTGGCTACACCTACTACTGGTCGGGCCGCAGCGATGGCCACCATCTCCAGGGAGTAGCCATAGCCATCTCCAGCAGACTTCAACCCTTGGTAGTTGAGGTCACTCCAGTCGATGAGCGTATCATGGTATTGAGACTGAAGCTTTCATTTGGCTTCATGTCTCTTGTTGCTGTATACGCTCCTACGGATGTATATAAACTTGAGGTGAAAGAGATGTTTTACGCCAAACTTGCATCTGTGTCAGACAGATGTCCTCGGCGAGATATTCGTATTGTGCTGGGCGACTTCAATGCGGTATCCGGCTGTGATCGAGCTGGCTACGAGATGTCTGTCGGTCCTCATGGCTCAGGAGCTGATGCTGGCAGTGAGAATAGCCTCCTTTTCCGTGACTTTGCTAGGTCCCAGAAATTGAGGATTTCTGGCTCCTGGTATCAGCGTTCTGTCCCGCATCGCTGGACTTGGTACAGCGATACAGGAAGAGTGGCCAAGGAGATCGACCACATCCTCGTTAGCACTCGATGGAGGATCCTCCAGAACTGCAGGGTATATCGAAGCGCTGAGTTCTGTGGAACTGACCATAGAATAGTGGTGGCTACTCTCCGGGTCCACTTTAAAACCCCCCGCCGCCCAAATGAACACCCTAGGGTGTTTAATTTGGACAGATTGAGGGAGGACGCGTGTACCCGGGGGTTTGCCGAGGCTATCTCTGGTCGTCTCACAGCACTCGAGGGCCAGACAGACCCTGTTCTTATGTGGGATACCTTCAAGCGTGAAACGCTTGATGCAGCTCAGGAATCCATTGGTGAACGCCCAAGAACAAGACAGAATTCCATCTTGCAGGAGACGCTGGAAGCCACAGATGCTTGTCGTGCGGCTCGACTGTCAGGGGATCGCACTTTGCACCGCTCTCTGGTGCGCAGGACTAGGTCACTGTTGAGAAGGGATAAGGAACAGTTTATCAGTAGTCTTGCAGAGGAGGTCGAAAGCCATTTCCTTGTAAATGACCTTCGTCCTGCCTACCAAGCTCTGAGAAAGCTGAACTCCAAGCCCCCCTCACAGACGGCTGCAGTCCGCTCAGCAAGTGGCCAGATAATCTCAGATCCTGATGAGGTGCGTGTGCGTTGGGCTGAGTATTTTGAGCAGTTGTATAAGGTTGATCCACCAACAGTTAACATGGATGCGGGTAATGTTGAGACTCCTCTGCCAGATCCACCCATCAGCGAGGATCCACCCTCCCTGACCGAAATCAGGGGGGCGATCTCCAAGCTGAAGAGTGGTAAAGCAGCAGGTGTCTGTGGCATCCCAGCCGAATTGTTAAAGGCTGGTGGAGAACCTATGGCAAGGGGCTTGCATGCAGTCCTGTCTGCCATCTGGCAGACTGGTACCTTTCCCCCTGACCTGCTGAGGGGTGTGGTCATCCCTCTCTGGAAGGGGAAAGGGGATCGGTGGGACTGCAGCAATCACCGAGGCATTACACTACTCAGTGTACCAGGCAAGGTACTCGCACACATCTTACTGAGACGTATCAGGGACCACCTGTTGAGGCACCAAAGACCGGAGCAATCTGGTTTCACTCCTGGTAAGTCCACAATAGACCGCATCCTGGCGCTTCGAATCATTATAGAACGCCGTCGTGAGTTCGGACGTGGGCTGCTCGCAGCCTACATCGATCTCAAGAAGGCGTTTGACACGGTGCATCGCGAATCTCTCTGGGAGATCCTGAGACTAAGAGGAATTCCAATAAGGATTATTGGACTAATAGCAAACCTGTATACAGGCACTGAAAGTGCTGTAAAGTGTGGTGGGGGCCTGTCGAGCTTCTTCCCTGTTAGTTCAGGGGTGAGGCAAGGCTGTGTTCTTGCACCAACACTTTTCAACACTTGCATGGATTGGATACTGGGTAGAGCTACTGTCCAAAGTCACTGTGGGCAACTCTGGGCAATATCAAGGTTACAGACCTTGACTTTGCCGATGATGTTGCCGTACTCTCTGAATCTCTGGAAACCCTTGTAGCGGCTCTTGATGCATTTAGCAATGAAGCGAAGCCCCTGGGGCTAGAGGTCTCCTGGACCAAGACCAAGATCCAGGATTTTGGGGGCCTGCTAGGAGACCCTGTACAGTCGATACATGCTTGCGGGGAAAACATCGAAGTCACAAAGAGCTTTATATACCTCGGTAGTGCATTTCACGACTCTGGGCTGTCAGACCAAGAAGTCAGTAGACGGATTGGCCTGGCAGCAGGGGTCATGAAATCTCTCGACAAGCGTATTTGGAGATGTCGGTACCTGTGCAGAAGGACCAAGTTACGTGTTTTCAAGGCCCTGATACTGCCAGTTTTACTCTATGGTAGTGAAACTTGGACACTATCTTGTGCTCTGGAATCTCGTCTTGATGCCTTTTGTAACAGATCCTTGC